>NW_019268191.1:519530-539221 GCF_002742605.1 Olea europaea var. sylvestris
TATATATATATATATATATATTTTGTTGAAATGTAAATAAATGAAATACAAAAATAAATAAAACTATCATACTCATCCTATAACCTTTGATATTATTAATTTCTTGTCATACTTATCATCCTATGCCCTCGGATATTATTAATTTCCGTTCAAAATACATGATCGAATAAACAAATAATTAAAAAGGAAAAGTAAAAATGTTCCATCATCATCCTTAATAGAATTTTTTGCATTTTATAGAGGATCTTTAAAGGAATCTTTAAATAGAAGATGTTATATATTTTAAGAATAAATGCTTAAACACGAGTTTAAAGGAATTCTTGCTTTTAAATTTTATATTTGTTATAATAGTTTTATTTAATAAGTTACATATATTTCAATATTTTATTTTTAAGACTATTCAAAACAAAATTGAATTGAATGATCATTGCAATCTAAACAAATATGTTAAATTGGAAAATCAATAAATATTTACTAAAAGCAAAATGAAGATCTAAAATGAAGAACATTGTTGCAAAACATAAAAAAAAATTCTCTCCAAATTTAACGATGCTTTTATTGTCAATAAATACTCATTACAAATTGTATCTTAGACATGCTCTAACCTGGACTATGGACACTTCCTTGGATCTTAATATGCTCCATTAAAATTATAAAATTTCTTTTAATATTGAAAAGAAAGAATTGATAAATACTTTTATTTTAAGATGTTTATCGCTATTGCGAAGAGATTAATAATTACTTGATAGATAAATTACACATACAGTTCATGTCATCTCCTAAAATTGTTGCCCTTAAGATTTGGCATGTGGAAAGAGAGGAATTGCTTATAAATCGGTTTCCAAACACCAGTATATTTTTATTCTTAATTGGAACTTCAAATTATTAAATATTTTAAAAATTTTCAATCAGATAAAAAATTGACAATAGTATTTATTACAGAATCCTGCATAAGCAAATGTTGTCGATAAAATTTGATAAAACAATAATGTATTATAGTCTGGCCTTGACATGTCCAAAATAAAGAAAATCCATGAGAATGTATGATTGGAATTGCAGAAACTTTACTTGAACGGATGTCAATTATATGTTGAAAATGAACTCAAAAAGGTCAGGTCTTTCGAAGGAAAATATTTCCTTCTTCGCGTAAATATACCTCTACACAATTATAAATATGTTCCTAGAACATTCCAGTCCTCATCACAACCCAGAAACTCCCTCAGATAATTTTACTATAGATGTCACCCAACTTTGAGCGAACTTTGAGCGGACACAAAAATTTAGATGTTTCACTCAAGTGACTAAACTTCATTTCAGATGTTAATGAAATGTATGGATCTATGCAGCCATTAAAATCAGATGTTAATGAAATGTATGGATCTACGCCCCTGTTTGATCCCCATTATTCAATTACATTACATTTCATTTTTCTCTCTCCTATTTTCAACCACACAATCTTCCATAAAATAATATTACATGTGAATCAAAAATTTTTCCTTCTTTTGCAACCACTCATTTTTCTCAAAAATGCTATTCCCCCCATTTTCATTTTTAGGTAATGGGGGTCAAATGGGGGCATTGTGTTATTGAAATATTTTTCCTGAATACATGATATCCTCAACTCTAAAATTTTCGTTTAACATCATTCGTAGGTATATAAATATAAATTTTTGTTTGACCTCTAGCCTACGTGGCATTTCATCTAATCTTAATGTGTATGCATCCAAATCTTGTCAATTTTATTAGTGTACGTCTAAATGGAGTTACTATTTCTTTAACAAAATTAAAATTACAACTTAATTGAGACATTTTACAGTTGGGTAGCCTCCATTAATTTTTTAGCCATGATTTCAAAGGGACCTAGAGTGTTTGAATTTGTTGAAGCCCCCGTTTGATCCCCATTAAATTCAATTACATTACATTCCATTTTTCTCTCTCCTATTTTCAACCACACAATCTTCCACAAATTAATATTACACGTAAATCGAAAATTTTTCCTTCTTTTTCAACCACTCATTTTTCTAAAAAATAATATTCCCCACATTTTTATTTTCAGGTAATGGGGGTCAAACGGGGACTAAATCTGATCCTAGAAGCTTGAACACAAATACAAAGAGCCGAATAGGAGTGGCAATCGACCTGGGGTTGAATAAATCCAATGCAGTCCACACATAATACAATCAACTTTACATGAAAACCAAGAATTATGAATTGCAGGAGAAGTATGTTGCTTGCTCAAAGAATTACAATATCATTCATGATCCTCAAGTGGTGAAGAAGTATTTAGATATTAATCATTTCAGGTTCATTACTGTAGAAATAAACGATGCCCTGCACGAAGTTATGCATTGCAGAAATGTTTTAAAGAAGGAACCAGTTGACCCGACCAATATGGATTAGAAGAATGAGGAATTCAAGCTTCTTTGCTACATGGTTAAGGTCACTTCCCACTATCTGATCCAGAAGTAACCATACTAAAGAAAGATTTTTTTTTTTTTTTGGTCACTGTGGTTTGAATCTGTCATAGTTCTAAGCCATTTTTGTCTGGCATGATTCCAATAACAGTTTTTTCATTTTAATAGGATCAAGGTTTATTGGAAGTCCCTTCCCGAATAAAGTTTAGTCTTTTATACACTACTCACTTCTTGAATTATTTCATGTTATTATTCGTAATAGTTGCTCGGTCAATGCTCTTACTAGCCATAATAGTATAGCGGATAAGTTGTCTACCCATCTCGCATGATTTCAATAGGCCGGTCTGAATGCAGTATAATGTACTTGTTGAAATTGATTGTAGCTTTGTTTGTCTCAAAGGGAAAATTATACAACAAAATTATGTTTGGGCCAGTTAAGCAGCCACTTATGTTTGTGATTTTGGTGGGAAAAAAAGGGACCTCACATATTTAGAAATGAGTTAATTTCATAGCAATTTGTCTTGTCAAATGAAATATATTGAGGGCTATCACTTATTTCAAAATAGTCTGCATCAATTTGAGGCATTCACGTGATGCATATATTAAAATAGTTTTCATAGAACTTGAGATATGATAATGATTGTATTGTCGTAAAACTACGTAAATTAAATCCTTTACTTTTTCGTTTACCTATGTTATCATAAAAAGTTTAACACCCAATCAAAAAGTTCGATATTAACATCATCAATGAATAAAATGATGTCAACCACAATTATAGCTGTGTCCCCTGACAATCCTCTAAGTAAATATGTGGTTTGATTGTCCTCAGGATTTGAGAATTTATCGGCGCTTGGTTATTCCAGTTTTGTACTTGGAGAGGAATATGAGGCGACTCTAGGTTTTACCTCTAGTAGGAGGCTTGTTATTTAGAGAAATAAAAAATTAAAAAGTAACTTTTAAGCCTTAAAAAATTACTTCTGACTTTTTAGAAGCATGGGGTAAACATTGCTTATACCAGAAATTAGGAACTATTTGCTATTACGTGATTGTAGTATTTTGTACTTTGACAAAATTCATTTATTATTTTTGTTGTATACTCTGTTTTAGAATTGCTTTGGTTGAAACTGTCTTGTTGATGTCATATTTCGTTGTTACCTGGTTAGTTCCAGTACAATACCTAGACATTACCTGTTCGAACATTCCTTTTGATCTAAGATCATGAATCTCACGAAACCATGAGAATCTAGAACGGTGTATATTGTCTGTGACCCTTGGACTACTTTGTATGGCTTAAAGTAGAAGTGGATAGAGGATTTATTTGTGTGGGAAATAAGAAAATTATTAATCTTGGTACACCAAAAGAAATGAACAGCTCTCAAGGTTGTACAAATTAGTTAACACAACTAACTGCATGGATTCCATTCAAAAATAAACCCAATATATGTTCGAATTGGAATAAAAGACAATAATTAGCGAGGTCCTTCAATGGAAATCAATGTAAGATATAATATTACATGTCAACTAGTCAGCCCATTGTAGTTGAATCGATTGAATAAATTAATGGTATATTTCAATAACTGCTATATTCCTTGATTTCTTTGCTTGCAATCGCGTCATTGTCCTTTTTCCACAATGAATGGATCCTTTCTAGCCTTCATCCCATGGTTCTCACCACAACTAGTTAGTCAAGCACAATTAGTTATTAGACTTGCGCACTCTTACAATTGAGTAGCAAGAAACATATCATGTAGTATATATCAATTGAAGAAATTATTTGATATATACAGTATTGGGCATCGCTAGGGTTTAACTCTACTGAAAACAAGAAAATCTACTACTTAAGAGTGACGTGTTTTAAATATGAATCAGAAAGCGACTGTCGTGACAAAATTTATGTTGGTTTCCAGCCGTTGATCGAACCATTTCCCGATACGAGCTCTGATATATCACACTCAAAGAAAGAAGAGTGAAGAGCCCTAACACATTGTTCGGCTTCGCTGTCATTTACTATCAATGAGATGTTGACTTTTGAAGCACCTTGAGAGATCATCTGAACATTGACTTCATTCGTACGAAGCACATGGAATGCCTGCACATGATAAATGAAACGTTTTAACAAAATATATTTATAGAATAAATATCAACAATGAAGAATGAGGAGGCGCAAAATAATTGCTGGAAATTAACATTATTGTAAAGCAAATTTTTAAAAATGAGGAGCACTAAACCAAAAAGATAACTATGCTAAAATGTAGTGGCGTTCATAGTAGCACCATTTCTAGTATTAGCAATGACCTCTGAACATTTCCTATGAGAGAGATGATTGATCGGTGCTGTAGACGATTCATGATATTAAATGAACAATTTTGAGTTTATGTGTATTCTATCATTGGGATTATGAGATAATGATTTACATGCATGTATAATATATGTCAAACAGGTCCGTTCACTCACTCGAACAATCGTCAAAACACTGAGGTATACTGAGATGAGAAAAAGTGATCATCTTGTGTGATTCTGTCACTTTGATGAGATATAAAGTTGAGATTATAATAAGTAATCGAAATGGATTTTGCCATCCATTTAACCTATTTTGTAGCCAAATAGAGTTCTTGATTCTAGATTGCTTGGAAGAATGAACATAAGGAGAATTCAATTCGGATACTAGGATACCTAAACCATATAGTGTTATTTGTTTATAAAGAAAAGTTTCTCATCACCAGGTTTTACGACCAATATTAAATAAATGAGTGAATGAATCCTTGGTTCCTCATTGTGTGAGACCTTGAAGTTTATATAACCTCAAAAGTACCCTTATGACTTTCGATCATTTTCTGAGATTTAATTTCAATGTTGTTACTTTTGCATCCAATAACTATGATTGATTCGATTTAATGAGACATTTCTAGGAAAGCAACTGATTTAGAGTTGAGGATTTGAGTAGGAAAGGAAAGCTATTTAACCAACATTAACGGCAGTATTCATTGGTTGAATAATTGTCTTTAACCAATTAGGATACATAATACAATTGTGAATACAATGTTACAATGTGGAGTTCAATTATGTCCATAAATATTTGAGGGATCGGAAATACTTGAATTGATGTTGGAAAACGAGTTTGTGAGGTATAGGGAAAAGTGTTCCTCTAATGGAGCTACTATATATCCTTAATAGGTTTACAGTTCCATGAGAATATGTACTTGCTGGTCACACGATTTATTCAGCGTATGAGTATTTCTGAGATAGTCCTTGGGAAGGATGTAACATTTGATATTCTATAATTCCAGTAAGAGCAAGTTGTAGTTGAGGAGAGATAAAGATGGCAAGAAAAATATGGTGAAAATCCGTATGGAAACTATCATCAAAACTTAAAAGCACATTTGAACCTCATTTTTTTGGTAAATAATCTTACAAAAACTAGTACTTAGGTTGCAACTAATAATTCCCTTCCACTGTGATCGAGTTTGAGACCATTTGGAGTGTGGAAATACAAATTTTTGAACTTTAAGTGCAAGGTGATTCAACCACACAAAGATCTTGGAATTCATTCTTCAATGATTCTTAACCAGTAATTCATATCAAAGAAAGCTACGATTCTTATAGGAACATTTTGACAGCAAGAGCATATTGAATTTGTCTCTAAGCCAATATAGTGGACGAGAGTAGATTGCGATCTCTCTACTTCCTATTAAGCCCCTGTTTGGCTCCCATTTTTGGTAATGAAAATGGGAGGAATAGTGTCTTGTTGAAAAAATGAGTGGTTGAAAAAGAAGAAAATTTTTTTGTTACGTGTAATATTATTTTATGTAAGATTGGGTGGATGAAAATAGAAGAGAGAAAAATAGAATGTAATGGAATGTAATTTAATGGGGATCAAACAGGGCATAAATACAAAATTTTTGCTCTCATTCCTGTAATAGGCTTCTGTACAAGGTAATAAATTTTTCGAGGGCATTAAATGAGTGCGTTCCCTGATGTTTTATTGTGATATGAATGGAGGACCTAATGCTAAATGATAAAATCAAGTCTATTAAAGACGGAAATATTAATCAACATTATGGAATTGAGCTAGTGCTTATAAAATTAATCTTTTAAAATGGATCTTGAAATCTCCATGTGATATTTGCTTCCATTTTGTGAGTTGCATGATAAATAAGGTTGAGTGATTGAATTCACCATTCAAGAATGTCGATGAGCTTTGGATAATCTTTAGTTGAGAATATTAGAATAGCAATACAAAAATGGTTTTAACTAGAAATTACACTAGAAATTTAACTTCAAATATGGAGGACGAATCAGAGGAAAGTTTTTATAATTTTTAAAAATTTCTAGTAAATTCTGTAATCCTGAAGTTTCGAGTGCGTAATGACAATACCATGTGGATAACATGTGCCAAACAATTTGTTCTTTATGAATTAGTTTTAAAATAGTTTTTTTTTCAGAATGCAATTGCATCAACAGGGAGTAAGGGAATACAAATCTCGGCATTAGGCCACAATAATCAAATTTGTAGACTTTCGCTACCATTTGATGACAAGGAAGCTCTTGATTGATTGATTAAGTGTTATGGTTGCTCATTGTATTTTAATCTTCTTGTTTAGCTTCAAAAAAATGCACTTTTGATGCTTGAGAAATATAAACTATAATATATTGTATTTCTATTGTTAAAGATTATTGGTGAATGATTGTTTTTATTCAATTGATTGAGGATATACTACATAGTCATACTGACGGGAAATAGGAAGCTCAACACGAGCTAGAACGTATACAAAGCTACGTGTGCAAGAAACCATATCCTATCATTTATCAAATTTCACTATATCCACCAAGATTTTCAAAATCAAATGCAATTGGGGACTCCACCTATAAAGGTCAATCAGGTGGTCACTATAAACCAATGTGCTAGAAATTTAACTTCAAATATGGAGGACAAATTTGTGGAAAGTTTTTATAATTTTAAAAAAGTTCTCGTGAATTCTGTAAGCATGAAGTTTCTAGTGGGTAACAACAATAATAGCCATGTGGATAACAAGTGCCAAACGATTTGTTAATGTACAATTACGTTTAAAATAATTCCCATTTGAGAATGCAATTGCATCAACAGGGAGTAAGGGTATACAAATCTCAGTACTGGACCATAATATTCAAATTTGTAGACTTACAATACCATTTGATGACAGACAAGTTCTTGATTGATATCTTGTGTTATGGTTGTTCATTGCTCAATAGCGATCTTTGTATAGAAAAATATTGAACAAAAATATTTATGATGTTCCTAATACATTCAAGAATCCTCACGTCTAAACGTATGATTTCACAACCAACCTCGTAGATGACTTGAGAACCTTTCAAGATATCATGAGACTCCATCAATGCACACTATTGAGTGCCGAGCCATTACCCGACACTCAAGAAAGAAGCAAGAGATTTTCCACTAAGATCGATTACCTTATTTCATGATTTTTATACTACATTTCTTCTTGGTTTCATAAGTAGTAACTACTAGAAAAGGACATTTATTGGGCTCATGCAAGTGATATGTGATAGATGTAATTTCTACAACTATTTTAGCCATCCAAAGTAAACCTTTGAGAGTCATTGATGCTATTGTTACTTAATCTCATTAAATATAGATTGTTGTATGACTTATTTAGGTTTAGAATTCTTTTGATCAAAAGAAGTGATAATTAGTCAAGGATGAAAAATAAATGAATTACGAAGTTTGGAAAGTACATCACAGATATATGAAAGTTTATTCGGTTAAAAAATAACAATTGAGGATTGCATTAATTAAAATGGATGAATTGAGATGATGAAGAATCATCATTTTGTAAATAAAAAAGTCAAATTTGGAAGGAAGAAATTATATGAGGACAATGCATCTTCAAAGTTAAAAGGGTGTGATCGTACCCTCAATTGGGTTGTTATCGTAACTCCTCAAAGTTCATCAGCAAAACATGAGTTTATAAGCTTGTATGATCACGGCAATATGCTTGTGCAATCGTACATATGGCCAGACGGGTAGTTTCAATGTATGATTGAAACACCTTATGTAAACCACTTTTGACATGGAATTTCACTAATTTCAATGTCTATAAGTACAGAACTTCATACAACATTGCAAAATATCTTTCATATCATACAATAAATAAAATATTGCAATCAAGGGATGCCAATTAATCATTCTTTTGGGAGATATCAAGAGGCTTTATTCGACAACTTAATTCTTTGAAGATTTAATCTTGATATTTGGGCAAAGAAGAGCGAAGGTGCAGCAGGAAAATCAATCAAGAAAGATTGAAGATATTTAAGATTTTGTGGCTTCTTCTCTTTTCCTTTAGATATCCCAAAATCTGAGTGTTGTCCTATGAACCCTTGTTATGTATTTATACTAATCAATACTTTGACAGTTAATATGTATTTATTCTTGAATTATTATTATAAGGTTTAAATAGTTTTCAATTACCTGATCAATAATTGATTGATTTGTGGTTTTTACTACCTAGATATAATAAAAAGGTAGCACATTATAACAATTGTTTTGAGGTCCGATAAAACTCAATATATATCGCTATGCATTGGATAATTGCAATAATGTTCTAGTTTTAAAGCATGATATCACATTCGTATCTTTCATATAGATATAAGAAGGTCACGTGTCATGATAATTTAATTCTACTCTATAGTAATATTAAATGAATTAGAAACATTGATAAGCAAGAATGACTAAGCCCTCATTTGGCCCCCATTTTGTAGAAATGAAAATAGGTCGAATAGTGTTTTTTGAAAAATGAGTGATTGAAAAAGAAGGAAAAATTTTCGATTTATGTGCAATATTATTTTGTGAAATCGTGTGGTTGAAACCAAGAAAAAGGAAAAATGGAATGTAATGTAATGAAAATTAATGGGGGTCAAATGGGGACTAAATGTTGTCACAGTATTGAATTGTATAAAATGAATTAATAAGGGGATTTAAATTCTTACTGCATACTCAAACCAAATTACAAAAGTTTATTTAATTGCTCTTTAGTTAGTTAAGTTAGATAATTAGTATAAATTCATAAACATAAATTGACTAATGCTAGATTAAATATACAATCTCCGTGGGACAGTATTCTATTCATCAATATATTACTTATCTATAATGATATGCACTTACAGTATTGTTGGGGACTTTAGCATTTAGTTAGTTTCAATTATTTATAGATTTAATTTGAATATTTATTGTTTTCTTAGTTTTTCAATTCATATTATCAAAAATTACAGTATTTTCTCTCCTTTTCAAGATATTGTATCAAAGTTCTACACAGTGATCTTGCTTCATTTGATTTGAAAATCGAACAAACATTCAGATTGAGAAGAAAAGAGCAGAAAGAGGCATATCAAAAATAGCAAGAAATAGCAATTGCAAAAAACATTCAAAATCGAATTGCCTTGGGATGAAATGCATGGGTGTAACTATGGGTAATGAAATTGATCGATTAATGGGGGAGTACATGGTTCCATTAGTGATAGAGAGTCAATCAAGCATAATTTACCTAGAATTTGGGCAAGCAAACTTCCATTTGAAGACAAACTTTATAAATATGTTGTAGAACGCCTTTCAATTCTTCAGGAGACCTAATGAAAATCTAAATACTCACATCTCGAGATTTTTGGATAGTGAGCAATTACTGAATATCCAAGAGCTTTCAGTTATGATCGATAGAGGCTCTTATCTTACATTTTGAAAGATTCAGCTAAGGAATGGATGGACATATTCTCACCTCATTCCATCACTATTTGAAACAATTTAAGTAAAAAATTCTTGAATACATTCTTCTAGCCAAAAAGAATTACTGAGTAGATGAATAAAATCACTCCATTATTTCAGCTTGATTTGGAATTCTATTACAAGTTATGGGGAAGATACAAAGGGCTACTCCAAAAACATCGACAAAATAATTTGTAGACATGGTTTCGAACTCGGAGTTTTTACATTGGATTAAATCCAACTAGTGGAGTTAGGTTAACTTTGCATGTGAAGGATTAGTAAAAAAATGATAGCCAACTAAGTATATAAAACTGAAAATTTTGCTGCCACTAGTGCATTACGGCCAACTAACAGATCAACTGGAAAGAGAACTATGGGGATGCAAGCGGTGACAAACTAACAAAAAATAGCACAAGTAATACATTAGCTAAAAAGTTGAAGGTAAGCAAATAATCAAATGGAGAATGCCACACTAAAGCAGCTGGGTTGAAGTGTAATTATTGTGAAAGTGATCGTGAAAGTTTGGACTAAATTTGGAATGTCCATTTTCCAAATCAACTAAGGATACAAATTATATATAGAAATACCAAAGACAATAGAATAATCTCCACTCCAACACATATAATTCGGGGAGAAATCATCTAGACTTCTCCTGTAGTAGTACACAATCTTCTGAAAGTGCACCACACTAGAATGCACAGTCAAGTTTTCATCATCCAAAGAACTTCATAGGAAGAAACACCAAGCAAAATGGAAGAAGTTTCTATTTAATTCATGCAAAAGACTGAACAAGCATTCAAAATCTAATAGATGAATTGGAGAAAAAAAAAATTTAGAATCAAGATTCATCAAAAAATATGGAAAATAAAATGGAAGAAATAGCTAGGGCACTCTTGAAAACCTAGAACCATGAAATGTAACACTAAGATAAATCCCAAATAGCAGTTGATGGAAGGCCATAAGTGTTCTTGTGGATAAAATCATTGAAGAACCACCTTTGAAAATACCAACTCCAATTTGAGTATACATACTTCTATTTCTATTTTCTCAAAATATTGGAAAAAATTTGAAAGATGAAATAGTTCAGGCAATTACAACAAAATTAGGGTCCAGCTTCTAAAATTAATAGAAAAAAATGGTTGCATTAAAATGAGAAGGTACCTACCACTGATAGGGGCACTTAAATCCATATGAACAGTAAACAAAAATAATTTTAAATAAAAAATTAGGTAGTCCACAGGGTAAGGCAACCATTCCTATCGAAACATATGTACCTCATGTCACCTTTCCTCAAAAGTTCTTGGATATATTAGAAAGCTTCTGCTCAGCTTCCCGCTGCTTGAGAAGCCGCATCATATCTTAAATACTAAGCTATGCAATGTTTTTAAAGGAGAATCAAAGATAGAGATGGCTAAATGAGTCTTAAATTATTGCTTTGCTTGAGTGCAATGCACAATCTTGCTAAAAAAACTACTTCATAAGCTAAAGGATCAAGAGAGTATCTAATTGGATACAATAGGCAATAGATTTACTTTTTCATGCTTCATGTGATTCAAGAGCATGTATAAATTTAATGCATTTTTTTTTCAATTGAAAATTAGGATAATAAAAGCTAAAATTTACAAAAAATATATTTTTTTAATTGGCAGACAGATTAACCAAATAAACTTGAGGAATGGCTAGAACATGTTGATAAAAGTGTGCAAGTTCACATTATCGGGTACTTTGTTGTCTTAGATATGAAAAACTCTTAGGATAATCGTGGGGCGAATATTCTTTTCAACAAGTCCTGTCACGGACTTTGAGGCAACACAAATTGATCCTGAGGGTAAGTGATGAGCAATAGAAATTTATGTTTATGCTACAATTTCAGGTGAGGAAAAATCGAAAGGTAAAGAAGAGATCTTGAAGGATCATGAAAGTGCCCAAATAGGAGAGGAACAAGTGGAATTTTCGAAATCTCGAGGATGAAAAAGGAGCTCTACAAGTTTATGAAATCGAGAAGGGAGTTTGTAATGCTTAACATTGTGCTCATTGCAATGTTTATCATGTCAGTTCTAAACCACACCATAGATCTCTGCAAAGTCGACCTAACGACTATAAACTAAGCCTTTATTGGATGGTAACCCAAGTTTTTACCCTTTTATTTATTATGCTTTGAGTATTTTTATTATATGATAGGTTTTGCATTTAGATAAGAAGGCACATTTCATTTAAAGTACAGAATAAAAAAGGTGATCATATACGTAGCATAGGCAAATAGAAAGAAAAATGAAGTGAAAATCATTAGTCCTCCTCCCTCCAATCAGACAAGTGATGGATGGTATGGTTGATGTTTGCTCGGTTAGTTGATGATGCTTCATGGTATACAAATATATCTTAGTGTGAGAAATGTTCTTGATTTTCATCCCAAATTGAAGGTACAACGACATTTAAATAGTAACTACTAAATATAATGAAGAATGGAATGGAGTGTTTGAAATTTACCTCTATCATAGAACACACCTCTCGACGAGTCTCAATGTCTCTCTTGTTATTTCTGACTTGTACTTTTATGATTGTATATATTTAGAATAATATATTGTTTAAGTGTGGGGTGATTTTATTAAAATATCTATGGTAATAAATATTGTTTATTTTGCATGCTCGCATTGTAGCAATTCATTTTTCTCTACTCATGGCATACATTAATCGTTAGTGTAAACCCCCTTCTTTATTGTAATAACAATACAGTGATCACCTCCTTCCTTCCAAAATCAAAACAGCGAAGGAGGATATGATGACTCCACTACCTATCTTTTCTGGGATTTAACAGAAGAGGCAATGACCTTTTTTCTTCTTACAATGTCATCTAGTGCTAGTGGTTGTCGTCTACATGAATAACACATATGTCAACAAAATTTACACTAAAAATAGGAGGTGTAATAGCAAACTGTAGTTGCAACCATAAATTCCAGCATAAAAATATCTTCATCGTCGGTATTATTAGACAACACGTCCATCCAAATAGCCCATGAAATTTCAATCGCATCTCATTTCATCACCAAACTATCCTCAATGTGCTCCACATAGCCCCTTGATGTGAACCTATAGAAGATTTCACAACCGAAGAAAGCTAAAATCCTGATTTGAAACTTGACCCAATAATTTATTGAACCAAGGAACCAAAGTTATGGAAGAACTTGACCCATCAATTATAAAAAACTATGAAGCTTGCTTTAAATTTGTTAAATGCCACAAAGATGAAATCCTTGATAAGCTCGAATTTGAGTTTAAAGAAGAACAAAAGGAAAGCAACCTTGCTTTCATTCAATCGCTCAATAATAATGTGTTTTTTTACAATGAAAATCAACCTTGTTTATAAGGAAGCCACAAAAACCTAATTAAAAACAAATTATATAGAAAATGTCTTCCTAGGAAAATTTTGAAAAAATGTATTCCAAAAATGAACTATGCTACCAAATAGTTATAACTCTCGTGACAGTATAGAACAACCAAAATTTCACTTCTTTGTTTCGGGAATAGTACAAGCTATAGCATCTTGTTTAATACTATGCTACAACATAGTAATCTGACTAGTCTTTCAATTTTGTTTTCTTGATTCCAATGTATCCAACTTGTTTCCACCTTTGAGCCCAACATTAAACTTGGTGTTTGGCTTCTCATCATAGGTTTGTCTTCAAGTTGAGCCCGATATTTGTATGTTTATTGCCCTCCGTGGATCATACCATTTCCCTTCATCCTTACGAAGGTTCATCTTGAATCTACTGCATTAACGGGAGAGAGAAAAAATATTGAAAATACCTTACACTCACCTCAAAAAATAAATCTTGTAGGCAATATCATTAATCATCTCGATCACTTGGAATGGTCCATCTCCTCTAAGATGTAATTTAGACTTCCTTTGAGTTCGAATCCATTTCTTTCATATGTGTCAAATCAATCACCTAGATCAGATATACATGCCTCGGCTTCTTTCTTTCAGCTTGGGATGTATAATAGTCAATCCTCTTCTTTCTCCCTATTTCAACATGTATATAAATTAAATCAATAAAGTTTGTGGATTAAAAGAATGCATAATGTAAAGTGTTAATGCGTAGTGGAAGAGATTAGTTTGGTTCCTAACTTAGCACAAAAAGCGCCCCAAAATAGTTAAGGAACTCGGGTTTGACATAATATTCTTCATGCTTTAAGACATCTAGATCACATTTCAAATGCATATCATATCCATCTAGACTCTTGGAATATACTAGAATTTCATCTAACCTGGATATGGGATGATGATATGTTATCGTTAGTGAACTCGTGTTTATCCCCATGTTTCCTTTTCTTTTCAAATTCCCCAATTGATTTTGAAACTCCTTTGTCTCCTCAGAGTACAAGTAATCAACCTCCTGCAATGAAGAAATATCTAAACTAGGGTGGGTTGGTTAGTCTCCTCCATTTACTGGGTTGGTTAGTCTCCTCCATTTACTGGGTTGGTTAGTCTCCTCCATTTACTGTTTAGTGCCATGAATGTGTGTTAACCGAATAGGTATGTCCTCATGAACGTAGTTTTCAGAACCCTGCAGTAAAGGAATAGCCAAATTAGGAAAGGGTTTTTTAGTCCTTACTAAAGAAGAATTTCACTCTCTTTTTCATGGAGCTCACTTTTGACTTTTCATCTCTCCGAAGATTTCTTCTTTTCTCTCCACGCCCACTCTTTTTTTCTTTATCTTCGTCCACCTCTATATTTTCTATCTCTCTCTATTTCTTTTTTCTCTTGTGGCTCTACTCCTTCTTTCATAATTTTCAGCCACCTCTCTAATTTCTATCTCTCTATTTTTTCCTCTCTTGTGTCTTCATATGATTAATTGTTTGAGAATTAATCGTATTGTGAAATTTGAAACTTTCCAAAAAATCATCAAAACTCACTAAGCTTCATAGCAAGTGCTTTATTTGCCAATGGGTACACTACTCCATCAAAGACCCTAGGATTTCTTCTAGGCCCTCTTTAACTCCTAGGCCCTCTTTAACTCCTATCTTTAATACCTCATCCTATCAACTTCAACTACCAGCATTTGGTTAATTTTAGCACTAGGATAATGCCTATCTTGCCTCCTAACATCATGAACTATCCTAGGTTGCCACAATTGTAAGTTTCCAATCAATGTATCCCACCAATCCATTCTGTCTCTAATTTCTCCTAATACCTCATTCATACGCCCGAATTGTTGTTGCATGTCCCTCATCACGAAAGTTCAATTTTCTCCCTATCTTGATATTGATTCGTTTTCATCAGACATCTTAATAATGAGAATTTCGTATGCCTTATATGTTTGCACTCATGTTTCACTCAAAAATTGGCTTTTTCCCTATAATAATCTCACCACTCTTGCATTTTTCCTGTCAATACTTTCTTTCAAGTTCTCTAAGGAACTAATTGGTGTCATTCAAAAATTTCCACCATGGTGAGGTTCAATCTCAAAGCACAAGGAATTTAAGAAGGATATATTGACTTGAGGAAAGGAATCAAGAAAGGAAGAAACAGAAGAATTGAATGAAAGCACAACAAAGAATTTCAAGAAAGTGTTTCTCGAAATCAATTTATACCTCTTCCACAACAAAATTCATACTAATGGATGAATTAGGTATTGAATTGATTTCTTGAAAGAAATTAACTTTTAGAATTTTCAAGAAAATGTTTTGCGACGTCGTTCGTCGAGGTTTGCATCATTTGGTATCAGAGCCTGGTTCCAAAATAGGTTTTCATCTATCCTTTGTTTGTTTCATTGTTTTCTTTATTTTTGTTGCCAACGTTCCTTTGTTTCATTATTTCATTATTTCATTTGTTTTCTTGTCCGACTTTTCCTTGCCTTAAAGTGTTTTTTTTTTGTCTGTTTGTTCTTCAATCTGAAATTACATGCTATAAAAAATAAAAAATAATAAAAAAGAAGGGTTGTGGACAAAAAAATAACAGTTAGTTGCATATTAAAAAAAAAGTTTGTGGACAAAAAAAAAAGAAAAAGAGAAAAAAGGGTTGTGGACGAAGAGAAAAGTTCCTAAAAATTCAGATTAAGGAAACAAATAGCAATCAACAGGACTTAAGTTTGGGAAGTTGACCTATCTTCCCACAATCTTGAGTCAGTTAACCTATTATTTATTTTCCTTTTTCTAAAGAACTTGCTATTTTCCAACTCCTTTTGTTTCCCAATTTCTGTTCTTTCCTAAATTATTCTTTCTTTGTTTTCAGCGTCCTTTTCTTTTGTTTCGGCCATTATCTATCAATATAATAATAATAATAATAATAATAATAATAATAATAATAATAATAATAATAATAATAATATTATTAAAAAAATGTGTTCTCTTTCTTTTGCTTAAGTTCGCATGTTCCAGAAAACTCCTGCGAATTCATGATGCTTTCAGCCATTCAACAAAAGTTTGAACACATGAACATGATTTTTGGGGAAATTCAAGATAGGATGGATAGACAAGATGCACGCATTAATGAAATGCAACGAGGACCCCCAGCTCAAGTACCACAACCTAGAAGACCAAATCCACAGCCTCCTATTCCCAATAATTCTGATGAAGAATTTGAAGAAGAAGTTGACTTCGATAATGATGTGGCTTCTAATGCTAGTATGGAAGGAAATAGAGGAGCTCTTTACCATAGGCCAAGACATGTTACTAGAGGACATCGGGAAAGAGATGTGTTAGATCGAAACACTGGTTCAATCAAGTTGTCTATTCCCTCCTTTCAAAAAAAAAAAAGAAAAAATGACCTTGACACTTATATTGAATGGGAATGAAAGGCTGAACTTGTCTTTAATTGTCATAATTATTCAGAGGAAAAGAAAGCTAAGCTTGCAGCTATGGCTTTCACTAATTTATGCCATAGTTTGGTGGGATCAATTGCTCATAAGTAAGCGTAGGAACTGGGAACCTCCGATTCTCAATTGGGGGGACGTGAAAGTGGCCATACGGAAAAGGTTTGTTCCTTCGCATTATTATTGGGACTTACATCTGAAATTACAAAGTCTTAAACATTGTTCTAAGTCCGTAGAGGAGTACCACAAGGATATGGAGATAGCCATGATTAGGGTTAACGTGGAGGAGGACCAAGAAACTACTATGGCAAGATTCATTTGTGGTTTAAACCGAGAAATTGTCAACATAGTGGAATTGAAACACTATGTGGAACTTGAAGATGTAGTGCACAGGGCCATGAAAGTAGAGAGGCAATTTGAAAAAGGCGATCGTTCATCATCTAAAGTGGAAGCCACAAGTTCATCTGGTTTGGAAGCCAAAATGGCTCTTTTCTTCAAAGCAAGATGAGCAAACAGTATCCAAATAAAAAGAAGAGATCCCCGTAGCCAAGACTCAACCCGAGAACGAGGAGAGAGGTAATTCATCTTCTCAATCTCAAAGGGCTTGTGATATTAAGTGTTTTCGTTGTTTGGGATTGGATCATATTGCTTCACAATGTCCCAACAACGAACATGATCTTATTGGAAAATCGTGAGATCAAGTTGGAAGAAGAGGAAGATTGTGAGTCCATGACGTTGCTTGAAGAAGCTAGTGAAGTGTAGTATGATGTTCAGGCTAAAGAAGATGGTGATGAAATGCAAAGAGAAAACATCTTCTACGCTCGCTGCCATGTACAGGAACGAGTTTGGGTTAAGTCATTTAGTCATTTTCTTTCTTAATAAGTTATATGGACCTTAGTTATTTGGTTTTGGGCCCAGACTCTTATAATATTATGTTAGGCCTTTGTTTTAATTATTTTAATTGTTTTGGGCCGATTTTTACCAACTCATGTAGAGAGAATCCGAAAATTAGGATTTTCTATTAGGTTTCCAAGCCAACTTAATATTAGGCTTTGAAACTCTTATTGTAGGGGGACCATTTTTGGATGATATACAATTGAGAGGATTTTATTCTCCTACTTTGTTCTTAGCAAACTTTTCGAGAATTCAAAGTGCTAACTTTGATTTCCAAAACTTTATAATATTGGTTTCTGGTTCTTTTTAGCCACGTGGTAATTATTGTTTCTTTACCTTGAATTCCTTGTTTGGGACCATCCGGATTTTTACTCCAAGGTATTGTTGTCGGGTCTCGTGATTTTTTTGATGAGGTTTACGTCATGAAGAGTCAAGAAAATGATGGAGAGTCGATGAAGAATGAAAACTCAATGGACAAGATGAAAAAATGCATAAATATAAAGATTTACCTCGATTTTAGAGTCAAAGATTTGATACCAACTGATGTGAATCCATGTAGCAATAGTAGCTCCGAAATCCACACAAGATTTCACAAGCCAAGAAAGCTTAAATCACAATTTGACGCATGATCTAATAATTTATTGAATTGAGGAATCAAAGTTATTGAAGGACTTGACCCGTTTTGTATGTTACAGCATATTTATCCAACTGGTCTTCTAATTTTGTTTATTTGATTCCAATGCATCCAACTTGTTTCCTCCTTCATGCCTGAAACATGGTGTTTGGCTTAACAAACTTCAAACTCTTGGCCTTTGTAGCTTGAGCAAGTAAATGCATAGTTCATCAATCATATTAGCTTGCAATCTCATCATTGATTTGTCTTTTGATTTGATTTGAATTTTTAAAGTTTGTTGCCCTTCATGGATCCTATCACCTATAGTAATGTTGATATGAAAAGGAAGGTAAATTTGAGAATGAGTTTATCTGCCCATAAGTGAAACACCGCGCCGGTGTGTAAATGGTTTATGAAATTAGATGAATAATTCTTATCTTTACTTTCTTTGGTCTGTATGAAGTCGTTGTATACGCTCAAATTAATAAAGTGGCAACTAACATAACATAATATTCCTTCTCTCATCTAGTAAAGTATTTTCTTTCTTTTGCCACTAGTGATTGTTGAATTTTAATGCTGATTTCTCAACTCAAAAGGTCTCTTAATGTGTTCATATCCCGTACTATTGAATGCTCGTAATTTACCTAAAAACTCTCGGTATTTTTCATGCATATTCGATTCACGTTCCCATGTGGACTCTTCCACTACTTTTCTTTTCCATAAAACCTTTACCAAAGATATTGACTTATTTCAAAGTTGTTTGACTTCTCGAACTGGGATTTCAACTGGTTTTCTTCATTGGTTAAGTCTTGTTGCAATTCATATGGGATGCCTTTTAGTACATGATATGGTTCTGGTACATACTTTCACAATATGGACACATGAAATATATTATGGTCTTGATCCATTGAGTTGGGAAGTTCCAGTTTATAAGCTATAGCTCCTATTCGTTCAAGAATTTTGAAAGGATAAATATATCTTCGGCTAAGTTTGCCTCTCTTCTCGAATCGCATTTTCCTTTTTATTGTAGCTGTTTTCACAAACACTTATCTCCTATACCAAATTCTGTGGCATTCACCTATCAACTTCTGAACATATTGGAGTTTTTGATGGCATTTAGTATAGAAGTAATCAATCCCTCCATAATTGATTGTAGTGTTTCCATTATAAGCAACGGGTTGCGATGTCATCCAAATTTGTTCCTA
>NW_019268191.1:542764-544586 GCF_002742605.1 Olea europaea var. sylvestris
GCATTTGGTTAATTTTAGCACTAGGATAATGCCTATCTTGCCTCCTAACATCATGAACTATCCTAGGTTGCCACAATTGTAAGTTTCCAATCAATGTATCCCACCAATCCATTCTGTCTCTAATTTCTCCTAATACCTCATTCATACGCCCGAATTGTTGTTGCATGTCCCTCATCATGAAAGTTCGATTATCCCCTATCTTGATACTGATTCTTTTTCATCAGACATCTTAATAATGAGAATTTCGTATGCCTTATATGTTTGCACTCATGTTTCACTCAAAAATTGGCTTTTTCCCTATAATAATCTCACCACTCTTGCATTTTTCCTGTCAATACTTTCTTTCAAGTTCTCTAAGGAACTAATTGGTGTCATTCAAAAATTTCCACCATGGTGAGGTTCAATCTCAAAGCACAAGGAATTTAAGAAGGATATATTGACTTGAGGAAAGGAATCAAGAAAGGAAGAAACAGAAGAATTGAATGAAAGCACAACAAAGAATTTCAAGAAAGTGTTTCTCGAAATCAATTTATACCTCTTCCACAACAAAATTCATACTAATGGATGAATTAGGTATTGAATTGATTTCTTGAAAGAAATTAACTTTTAGAATTTTCAAGAAAATGTTTTGCGACGTCGTTCGTCGAGGTTTGCATCATTTGGTATCAGAGCCTGGTTCCAAAATAGGTTTTCATCTATCCTTTGTTTGTTTCATTGTTTTCTTTATTTTTGTTGCCAACGTTCCTTTGTTTCATTATTTCATTATTTCATTTGTTTTCTTGTCCGACTTTTCCTTGCCTTAAAGTGTTTTTTTTTTGTCTGTTTGTTCTTCAATCTGAAATTACATGCTATAAAAAATAAAAAATAATAAAAAAGAAGGGTTGTGGACAAAAAAATAACAGTTAGTTGCATATTAAAAAAAAAGTTTGTGAACAAAAAAAAAAAAGAAAAAGAGAAAAAAGGGTTGTGGACGAAGAGAAAAGTTCCTAAAAATTCAGATTAAGGAAACAAATAGCAATCAACAGGACTTAAGTTTGGGAAGTTGACCTATCTTCCCACAATCTTGAGTCAGTTAACCTATTATTTATTTTCCTTTTTCTAAAGAACTTGCTATTTTCCAACTCCTTTTGTTTCCCAATTTCTGTTCTTTCCTAAATTATTCTTTCTTTGTTTTCAGCGTCCTTTTCTTTTGTTTCGGCCATTATCTATCAATATAATAATAATAATAATAATAATAATAATAATAATAATAATAATATTAAAAAAATGTGTTCTCTTTCTTTTGCTTAAGTTCGCATGTTCCAGAAAACTCCTGCGAATTCATGATGCTTTCAGCCATTCAACAAAAGTTTGAACACATGAACATGATTTTTGGGGAAATTCAAGATAGGATGAATAGACAAGATGTACACATTAATGAAATACAACGAGGACCTCCGGCTCAAGTGCATATGGCCTAGAAGACCAAATCCATAGCCTCCTAGTAATTTCGACGAAGAATTTAAAGAAGAAGCTCACTTTGATAATGATGTGGCTTCTAATGCTAGTATGGAAGGAAATAGAGGAGCTCGGAACCATAGGCCAAGACATGTTACTAGAGGACATCGGGAAAGAGATGTGTTAGATCGAAACACTGGTTCAATCAAGTTGTCTATTCCCTCCTTTCAAAAAAGAAAAAGAAAAAATGACCTTGACACTTATATTGAATGGGAATGAAAGGCTGAACTTGTCTTTAATTGCCATAATTATTCAGAGGAAAAGAAAGCTAAGCTTGCAGCTATGGCTTTCACTAATTTATGCCATAGTTTGGTGGGATCAATTG
>NW_019268191.1:544704-553587 GCF_002742605.1 Olea europaea var. sylvestris
AAAACGATCGAGACTCAATGAAGAATGAAAACTCAATGAATAAGATGAAAAAAATTCAGAAATATAAAGATAAAACCTCGATTTTAGAGCCAAAGCTCTTATACTAACTTATGTAAATCCACGTAGCAATAGTAGCTCCGAAACCCACACAAGATTGAATCACAACCCAAGAAAGCTTAAATCAGAATTTGACTCATTATCCAATAATTTATTGTGGTAAATATTCTTTCTTTACCTTGAATTACTTGTTTGGGACCATCCGAGTTTTTACTCCAAGGTATTGTTGTCAAGTCTCATGACGTTGTTTGTTAAGGTTCGCATCATGAAGAGTCAAGAAAATGATCAAGACTCAATGAAGAATGAAAACTCAATGAATAAGATGAAAAAATGCAGAAATATAAAGATAAAACCTCGATTTTAGAGCCAAAGCTCTAATACTAACTTATGTAAATCCACGTAGCAATAGTAGCTCCGAAACCCACACAAGATTGAATCACAACGCAAGAAAGCTTAAATCACCATTTGACTCATGATCCAATAATTTATTGAATCGAGGAATCAAAGTTATTGAAGAACTTGACCCTTTAATTACAAAAACTATGAACCTTGTTATGAATTTGTTAAACGCCACAAAGAGGGAAACCTTGATAAGTTCAAAACTGAGTTCAATGAAGAATAAGAAGAAAATAACCTTCCTTTGATTTAATCTCTCAATAATTTTTTTTTCTTTTTACAATTAAAATAATGATCCCTATTTGTGAGGAAATCCATAAAAACTAAATTTTAATGGAAGTATATCAAAAAGCTACCATAACAAGAGTTCTATAAAAAAAAATAGGCTTCTATGAAAACTCTTAAAAAATGTGTTCCAAAATTGAACTATGCTACACATAGTTGTAACTCCCACGATAGCATGAAACAACCGAAATTTCACTTTTTTGTTTCAGGAATACTACATGCTATATAGCATCCCATTTTATTCTAGTTACAGCATATTTATCTGACAGGTCTTCTAATTTTGTTTATTTGATTCCAATGCATCCAACTTGTTTCCTCCTTCATGCCTGAAACATGGTGTTTGGCTTAACAAACTTCAAACTCTTGGCCTTTGTAGCTTGAGCAAGTAAATGCATAGCTTCATCAATCATATTAGCTTGCAATCTCATCATTGATTTGTCTTTGAGTTGATTTGGATCTTTTTAAGTTTGTTGCCCTTCATGGATCCTATCACCTATAGTAATGTTGATATGAAAAGGAAGGTAAATTTGAGAATGAGTTTATCTGCCCATAAGTGAAACACCGCGCCGGTGTGTAAATGGTTTATGAAATTAGATGAATAATTCTTATCTTTACTTTCTTTGGTCTGTATGAAGTCGTTGTATACGCTCAAATTAATAAAGTGGCAACTAACATAACATAATATTCCTTCTCTCATCTAGTAAAGTATTTTCTTTCTTTTGCCACTAGTGATTGTTGAATTTTAATGCTGATTTCTCAACTCAAAAGGTCTCTTAATGTGTTCATATCCCGTACTATTGAATGCTCGTAATTTACCTAAAAACTCTCGGTATTTTTCATGCATATTCGATTCACGTTCCCATGTGGACTCTTCCACTACTTTTCTTTTCCATAAAACCTTTACCAAAGATATTGACTTATTTCAAAGTTGTTTGACTTCTCGAACTGGGATTTCAATTGGTTTTCTTCATTGGTTAAGTCTTGTTGCAATTCATATGGGATGCCTTTTAGTACATGATATGGTTCTGGTACATACTTTCACAATATGGACACATGAAATATATTATGGTCTTGATCCATTGAGTTGGGAAGTTCCAGTTTATAAGCTATAGCTCCTATTCGTTCAAGAATTTTGAAAGGATAAATATATCTTCGGCTAAGTTTGCCTCTCTTCTCGAATCGCATTTTCCTTTTTATTGTAGCTGTTTTCACAAACACTTATCTCCTATACCAAATTCTGTGGCATTCACCTATCAACTTCTGAACATATTGGAGTTTTTGATGGCATTTAGTATAGAAGTAATCAATCCCTCCATAATTGATTGTAGTGTTTCCATTATAAGCAACGGGTTGCGATGTCATCCAAATTTGTTCCTAGATGATCTTAGAGCCTTTCTTGATCCACCTTGCTCTCTCTCAACTTCTTGGCATGGATCATATCACGTCGTCCCAATATAAGTGTGACTTGCACGATTTTGATTTGGCTGCCATTTAAAAAGCAATCTTCTTAATATGGCTAAATTATCTTTCTTATTTCTTGTTAATTATTTTTGCTGAATTGTAAGGCTTGTGTGTCAATTTAGATACCTTCCATATTTGAAGGTGGAATAAGCATGATTTAAGGAGTTCCATTAGCAATCAATTTTGTAAAATTCATGGCAACGAATTTGGAGTTTTCTAGTTGTCAAATTTGTGGACCTCCTTGTATTTAAATAGTAGCCATTAGCCTAATGAATAAAGGAATTCAGATTTTACATCACAAATTTGTGAGAGTAAATTCTCTTTGTTTTTTTAGAACTTCTGAACTTATCGGAGTTTTTCGCGGTGTTCACTTATCAACTTATCAATCAATCCCTCCATAATTAATTGTGGTGTTTCCACTATACCAAGGTTCTTGCTTCAATATAAGCAACAGGTCACAGTGTCATTTAAACCTATTCGTTTCCGTTATACCAAGGTTTGTGCTTCAATATAAGCAACAGATTGCGGTGTCATCCAAATCTGTTCGTAGATGATCTTGGAGCCTTTCTTGATTCACCTTGGTCTCTCTCAACTTCTTGGCATGGATCATATCACGTCGTCCCAATATATAGGCGACTTAAACGATTTTGGTTTGGCTGCCATTTAAAAAGCAATCTTCTTAATATGGCTAAGGAGTTCCATTAGGGATCAATTTTGTAAAATTCATGTCAACGAATTTGGAATTTTCTAGTTGTCAAATTCGTGGACCTCCTTGTATTTAAATAGCGATTTACTTGATGAATAAAGGAATCCAGATTTTCAGTCACAATTTTGTGAGAGTAAATTCTCTTTGGTTCTTTTAGAACTTCTGAACTTATAGGATTTTTCTGCAGTGTTCACCTATCAACTTATCAATCAATCCCTCCATAATTGATTGTGGTGTTTCCATTATACCAAGGTTCGTGCTTCAATATAAACAACCGGTTGCAGTGTCATCTAAATATGTTCCTAGATATTTTGGAGCCTTTCTTGATCCATGTTGCTCTCTCTCAACTTCTTGGCATGGATCATATCACGTTGTCTCAATATAAGGGTGTTCTAAATCTTCTTCCATACAATGCTTCATATGGAGGCACTCAAACTGTTGAATGATAATTATTGTTATACGAAAATTCTATTAATGGTAAATATTCCAGTTGCCTTGAATGTCCATCACTCGTTCTCTCAACATATCTTCAAGGATATAGTTCATTCCGATTGAACATTCGTCTAAGGGTGAATTCACTAAAATATAGCCCTCGTTTGACCCCCATTACCTGAAAATGAAAATGGGGGGAATAGTATTTTTTGAAAAATGAGTGGTTGAAGAAGAAGGAAAAATTTTCGATTTACGTGTACTATTATTTTATGAAAGATTGTGTAGTTGAAAGTAGGAGAGAGAAAAATAGAATGTAATATAATTGAATTTAATGGGGATCAAATGGGGGCATAATAGGGTTCCTAAAATTTGCTTTAATCTCCAAAAATTTGAAAGAAATCTTGACACTCGATCTAAGACTATTGAAATTGGAACTCCATGGAGTCGAAAAATTTCGCAAATCTCCGTGAACTGTTCCATTTTATATGTAGTTTGAATTGGGAGGAAATGTGCTGACTTATTAAGTCGGTTGACTATATAACCCAGAGCATCATGGTTATTTGAGGTTCGAGGCAATCCTACAACAAAGCCCGTAGTGATTTTCTCCCATTCAATTAGAGATTGAAGTTCTCCAGCAGGTCGTCGATGTTTTGCCTTAATTTGATGTAAAAGTTTTTAAGTCATGATATATTTTTGTTGATCCTGTACCGAGTATGGCGTCGAATGTGCTTCACAAAGTATTTGATATTGTAATTCATCATTTTTGGGAACATATATCCTAATCCCAAACTAAAAAATTCCATCTGTTGTTTTCTTAAATTTGGTTGGCTCATTGTTCTTGAATTTGCAGAGAATTATCTTGACTAGAGTATTATTTTATTGCTTCGATTTAATTTTATCATCATCAGTTCAGTATTCTTTGAGTCTAAAATTTCAAGATTGAAATTTTGAATTACTTTTTCCAACTCTTTTGCCCTTGGTTCTCTCAAATTTCCTTTTTGGCTAAGGCATCGGCAACAACGTTGGATTATCCCGGATGATATTGAATAATACAATTGTAATCTTTTATTAGTTCCAACCATTGTCTTTGCATCATATTGAGTTCTTTTCGTTGAAAAAAAAATATTTAAGGCATTTATGATATGTGACTATTTCACATGGTTCACCATTAATGTCTTCATATCTAAGAAGCAAAAACAACTATCGCTAACTCTAAGTCATGAGTTGGATAATTTTTCTCTATGGCTTTCTTACAGTCACTTGTCCAGTTGAATAGAATATTTTTCATGATTAATTGTGTATAGCAATCTTTGAAATCCTAGGACGAATCTTATCCAACTAATCCATGGAAACTCCGAACTTCTGATACATTGTCGGGTTTAGGCCAATTTGTTGCTGCTTCTATTATGCTTGAATCCATGTCTATACCTTGTTTAGATATAAGATGGACAAGAAAAGAGACTTGGTTTAGCGAAAGCTCACACTTTTTGAATTTACAAATAATTTCTTTTCCTTCAAAATGCACAATACGATTTGTAGATGTTCCTTGTGCTCTTCTTCGATTTTAGAATAGATAGAAGTACGTCATCAATGAAGATAATGGTAAATTTATCCAAGAATTCGATAAAAAGTCGATTTGTTAAACCAAACAGCATCATTAGAAATTGTAGTGCCCATATCTAGTACCAACTGCTGAATCTTATACTTTTATTTTTAGTAGATGATATCATGACCTAAGGTCAATTTTTAAAAATACTGATGCTTCTCGTAACTAGTCAAATAAATCATCAATTGTAAGGGGATATAATATTTTTTAAAAATACATAATTGTATCGTTCCATCTTTCTTTTTGACAAATAAAACCGGTACCCTCCAAGATTTTAGCTTGGGTGAATCCTTTTGATAGTAATATCTAACTACAACGTCAACTCTTTTAGCTCAAGGGGAACCATTCGGTAAGGTGTCAATTAATATATAAAATATGGGGATATTATATGAACATATTACCGGTTTATATATACGAAATTTTTTTAAAAATAATAATAATAACATTTCATTGCTTTATTGTGCAATTGTTTGATTTGGATACATTTGCCAACTATTGTTGATTTAATTGGAATTACTAATGGTTTATGAAACTATGATTATTTGAAGCTATTCTTGTTGGACTTGATACCTTTTGAGCACAATAGACATGTATTGAGAATCATGGAAGGCAAGCTAGCAAGAATCCATTTCATATTGAAGATGGACCAATGACAAGATCAAGAGCAAAGAAGATTAAGAAAGCCATGCAAGGACTCCAAGCTACATGGGCCAAGAGTTTGAGTTTAACAAGCAATACAAAAAGATTCAATGATATGAACCCATGTGGTAATAATAGCTCCAAAATCTACACAAGATTGAATCACAACCTCAAATCCTGGTTTGAAACCTAACTCAATAACTTATTCAATCAATGAACCAAAGTTAAAATGGAACTTGACCCCTTAATCACAAAAATTATAACCATTGCGATGAAAAGTTATATCTAATGGAGTTTTAAGGGTTCAAACCATAAACAATACGATTATGAGTAAACTCAACGTGTAGTAACATTCTTCCCAAGTTTTGATGTTCTTTTTAATAATAGCCCTCAACAAAATAGACAAAGTTCTATTCACTACTTCGGTTTGGCCATCAGTTTGCGGGTGACAAGTAGTAGAAAATAATAGTTTATTTCCTAACTTACACCACAAAGTCTTCCAATAGTAACTCAAGAGCTTTGCATCTCTATCCGAAACTATTGTTCTAGGCATACCATGTAACGTTACAATTTCTCTAAGAACAAATAAAAAACATGGGAAGCATCATCGGTTTTGTGACATGGAACAAAATGTGTCATCTTAGAAAATCTAGCCACAACCGCAAAAGTTGAATCTCGGCCATGTTTAGACCTAGGTAAACTTGACACAAAATCCATTGAAATATCGAACCAAGGTTCACTAGGATTGGCAGTGGAGAGTATAAGAACTACACCTATACCTGAAATATCGATGATAAGTAGAGAAATGTTCTTGCAAAAAGGCTAAGGAAAGTGTCCCAATAAACCTCCACCATGGGATTCCTTGACTAACAACTCTTGTAAGGAGATTTTCGGTACAGACAACTTGTTCTCTCAAAACAAGAAATCCTCATGCCTAAAGAACTTACCTACTGCATTTTTCTCAAAATTCCGAAACTCTTTACAAAAATCATGGTCTTAAAAGGATACAATTCTTTAATGCTCTCAAAACCAAGTAATTTTGCGTCAAGAGTAGAGATTAATACGTACTTTCGAGAAAGTATATCTGCCAAGATATTTTCCTTACCTTGCTTTTATCGGATGACATATGAAGATGTCTCAATGAATTCCACCCATTGTACATGTCTCCTATTCAACTTGTGTTTGCCCTTCAAATGTTTCAAGAATTCATGATCGGTGTGAATCACAAACTCCTTAGTCCAAAGGTAGTGTTGCCATGTTTCTAATGCTCGAACCAATGCATAAAACTCCTTATCGTAAGTAGAGTAGTTCAAGGCTACCCCGCTTAACTTCTCACCGAAATATGCAAATTGGTCTTCCTCCTTGCATAAGCACTACACCTATACCCATACATGAAGCACCACATTCAATTTTCAAATATGTTAGTAAAATCGGTTAAAGCAAGTAAAGGAGCATGAGTTAATTTTTCCTTGATTAATTGGAACGCCTTTTCTTTCTCATCTCCCCATTTGAAACCAACGTTCATCTTTATTACTTTGGTAGCTGGTGCGGTGATGCTGCTAAAGTCTTTCACGAGCGGCCTGTAAAAACTAGTGAGTCCATGAAAACTATGAACATGACTCACACTTGTGAGACTCGGCCATTCCTGAATCGCACAGATCTTCTCTTCATCAACTTGTATTCTTTGTACGCTCAAAACAAAACCAAGAAACCCTTGTTTATCAGTACAAAAGATGCACTTCTTCAGGTTAGCAAATAGCTTCTCTTTGCTATAAATGTATGTCCAAAATTGACTTTAAATGCACAAATGATTATTCAAGTTTTTGTTATAAATGTACTTATCATCAAAATAAACAACAAAAAATCTGCCTAAGAAACCACGTAAAAACATGGTTCATTAATCGATACTAGGAATGTTAATCCAAACAACATAACTAACTACTCATACAAACCATGTTCCGTTTAAAAAGCAGTTTTCTAGCCATCGCCCTCTTTCATCCTTATTTGATGCGACCCGCTCTTTAAATCAATCTTAGAAAATACACAAGCACCATGTAGGTCATCTAACATGTCATCTAAGCAAGGAATAGGATGTCAATATTTTATCGTTATGGTACACATTCTCCACATCCCATCCTTCTTAGGAACCAAAATCACTGGAACAGTGCATGGACTCATATTTCTCTCACATATCCCTTCTCCATCAATTCACTAACTTACTTTTGTAGTTCCTTTTTCTCTTCTAGATTGCATTGATAGCTGGTCGGTTTGGAATTGAAGCACCAAGCACAAAATTGATTTGATGTTCAATCCCTCGAATAGGGGGTAAACCATGTTTTACCTCCTCGACGAAGACATCATCAAACTCTTGCAAAAGAGAAACAATGGAACTAACCAAAGAGGTGTCAAGCTTGTTAGTGTTCAACGCCTATTTGTACAAAAGTACAATCATTGGCTGATTCAAAACATCACTCTTTTTTATTTCACTCACTTTTGCATACAAAGTTGTTTTTCTCTCAATGGCCGAATCTGCTGTCTGCCTTCTCTCTGAATTTGCTTGGCCTCTCTTATTTCTCTGTTTTGGTTTTTACTAGTTTTTTCCCCTCTCTTTCTTTTGATCAACCTCTTTTTGTAACCTCACTCGATCTTCATAAACCTGCTATGGTATCAAAGGAACTCAAGTGATCGTCCTTTTGGTTAAAACAAATGAGTATTTGTTGGTGAAGCCATCGTGCTTAACATGCCGATCAAATTGCTCTAGCCGACCTAGTAACAAGTCTCCATCTTTCATCAAAACGGCATCACACAAAACTTCATCTTCATATTTTCCAATGTGGATGGAAGCTAACACCAATTTGTTAACCCTCACCTCACCACTATCATTGAGCCATTGCAACTTTTAAGGTCAAGAATGTTTAACTGTAGACAGCCCTAATTTATTTTGTAGTGCTAGCAACGTTCATGCGACTTCCACCATCAATAATCACACTACATACCTTATTTTGCACATGGTAGAGTATGGAAGATGTTTTCTCATCGCACTTCATCATCTTCCTTGACTTGCACACTTAAAGCTCTTCTTGCAATCAACAATTATCCTTGGGCAGCGTATTCCTTATCACCCACATCCTCCAATGGAGGCATAGATTCGATGTCTTCTTCACCCTCGGTCTCAACTTCACCACCATCTCGGAATAACATAACTCTTTTGTTCGGACATTGTCTCGCTATGTGACCCCTGCCTTGGCATATAAACACTTAATATCACGATTTCAAGTGGTGGAAGAATTGGGTTTACCTT
>NW_019268191.1:554853-558754 GCF_002742605.1 Olea europaea var. sylvestris
AGGGACAAAATATGCTGGCAGGTGATCGCCACAGAAGAACTCCGATAAGTTCAGTAGTTCTTAAACAACCCAAGAGAATTCATACTCACAAAATTTTGACTGAAAATCTGAATTGCTTTATTCATCAAGCTAATAGCTATTTAAATATAGGGAGGTCCACGAATTTGACAACTAGAAAATCTCAAATTTGTTGCCATGAATTTTTAAAATTGTTGCCTAATGGGACTCCTTAAATCACGCTTATTCCACCTTCAAATAAGGAAGGTATCTAAATGGGCACTCAAGCCTTGCAATTATTAACAAGAAATAAGAAAGATAAATTAACCATGTTAAGAAGATTGCTTTTTAAATGGCAACCAAGCAAAATCGTGCAAGTCACCAATTTAGGAACCTTTTCCTTTAATGCACATAATCTTGAGTTATTCCTTGAAGAACTTTATTGCTTGATTATTCTAAGGCAATCATGGATATCCATTCTTCTGGAACACGTGGAGCATCTTTCTTGGGCTTCCAAGAATTCACCTCAGTCCAAATGTTTTGAAAAAGCCCATTGAGAGTTTCCTTGAGAACCTTCTAGCTCGAGCTCTTGTAACCGGGCCAATTGGAACTTGAATAGGATCTGCATTCTATTTATTAGACGTGCCCTCATCATACAAATATACAAATATCATTTCAGGTCCTTTATAGATTAAAATCATCTTACAGTCCGTTTGATTGCAAGAATGGAATTTGAGTGGAAAGAAAACAAATTTCAGGGAATTGAATTGCCTAGAACTTGTTTTATTGGGAATTGTCAATTAAATGTTGATTGGTAAAAATTTTCACCTAAAAAATGTTGATATTTTGTATCTTTTGGTGTTCGTTTAACTTTTTTTTTCATGAAAATTGTCAATTAAAGGGATATAATTTGTTACAATTGTGGATAGAATTTGTTTCTATTGCCAAAAAAAAAAAAAAGGAAAAACTGAAACACTTTTCCATCAAAACCAAAGAAAAGCAATTTCCTTATAAACCAAGAAAAAGGGTCATGTTTGGGGGGGGGGTGGTAGGGTGGAAACCAAATTCCATGGAAATTGTCCATCAAACAAGACAAAATGGTGGAAAAGAAAAAAGATTATTAATAAGTAAATTAACATGAAAGGGTAAACACTTACGATTAATGTATGTCAATTGGATATGAGTGCAGAATAATGATTTGCTATAGAGGAAGTAGCTAGCAAAATAAAACCTAAGTCAGATTCCCAACCTTCTAGGAATAAGAAATGTTTTAGATGCTTCTGTTCAGAGCACATTGCATCTCAATGCCCAAATAAAAGGGCAGTGACCTTGCTTGAGTTAGAGGATGCTAGTGATGGTGATGGAGTAGAGTACCCAGTGGTAGGTGACGCACTTGTTATAAGGAGTGCTCTTAGTACTCAAAGTAAGGTTGATGATATGGAGCGGTAGAGAGAGAACATCTTTCATATGAGGTAATACGTCAACAACAAAGTATGTAGTATGATCGTAGATGGAGGGATTTGTACCAATGTAGCTAGTTGTGTAGAGAAATTGGGCTTGCCTATGTTTTAACATCCTAAACCCTTTAGAAAGATGGAAAATCAATTACTCTTGTTCCGTTAACACCAAAATAGGTCTATGAGGATCAATTGAAATTGAGAGGTGAGGAAGGGAAGAAAAAGAAAGAGAGAGAAAATAGTAACGGGGATTAAAATAATGAGAAGAGAGTGGAGCCACAAGAGAGAAAAGAAAGAGTTTTCAAATAAAAAAGAATAGCCAAAAATGTGAAATAAAGAGGACTTTATTGGAATACAACCTCTAGTTTCGTTGATCTATAAGGAATCATTCCTTAATTTTGAGGAAACTAACCAACCCCTCTCTAGTTTGGCTATTTCTTTATTGCTAAAATTTGAACACTTATCTTCCGAGGTCATGCCTAGTTGGTTATACTCGTTCGAGACATTGAATATCAAATTGACTTTATACCTAGAATTGTTATAACAAATCGGCCAGCGAATAAAAGCAGTCCCAAGGAGACAAATGAACTTCAAAAGCGGGTGGAGGAGTAGATAAGCTAAGGTCATGTGAGGGAAAGCATGAATCTATGTTCCATTTTATTGCTTCTTGTACCTAAAGAGGATGGAAAGTGGAGAATGTGTGTTGACTGTGGGGTGCCCAACTATCGATAATGTATCATCATCCCATACTGAGATTAGATGATATGCTTTATGAATTGCATGAATCATGTATCTGTAGTAAAATAGATCTTAAAGTGGATTTTCCCAAATTTCGAAAGAAGGAGATGAATGAAAAATGGCTTTTAAGGCTAAATATGGATTGTATGAGTGGTTAACTATGCCATTGAGCGAGAGAATGCATTTAATATTGTCAAAAATAGTTTGTGTTCTACACATATTTTAGTGCTATCTAACTTTAACAAAACTTTTGAGATTGAATGTGATGCCTTAGGTATAGGAATCAGAGCTTTTTAATGCAAGATAGGTGACCAATAGCTTATTTCAGTGAAAAGCTAAGTGGTGTGGCATTGAATTATACTATTTATGACAAAGAGCTTTATGTACTTGTTTGAGCTTTGGAAACATGTTTGCGATCCACACCGATCAAGAGTCATTGAAACATCTAAAGTCCCATGGTAAATTGAACAAGAGGCATGCAATGCCGATGGAGTTTATTGAGACCTTTCCCTGTTTCATTTCGTAATTAGTAGGTGTGAAATCCTTTGTGAGGTAAGATTGATACACTTAAGATATTGTTTTTTGGTAAGTGTTCCACAAGCATAAATAGATTGTGAGTTTCGTAGTAGTGGAAACATCTATGGCTTAAAATGTAATATATGGTCAATCATTTCTTAATGTGGTCCGATTTATAACTCTGACTATCACTGGGTACTGAAATTTCTAGTTAGTAGAGGAGTTGGGTTAGTTCGTGATGAGAATCATGGAAGGCTAGCTAGCAAGGATTATCGCATGTTGAAGATGTCCCAATGATAAGATTAAGAGCAAAGAGAATCAAGAAAGCCCATGCAAGGGCTTGTCCAACAATGTGGGCCAAGAGTTCGAATGCAACAAGAAATACCCAAAGTTTCTAGTTGGGTATGAAAGAGGAACCAATCTTGGTGCATTGATTTTCAAAGTAAGAAGGATATTTTCAGCACAGCCATACGACTGCAAGGCCTTAATTTAGTACAGTAGCATTAAAGTTTTCAACCCGAGAGCAAAACACTTCTTTCATGCGGTCACGACCAGTATAACCATGAGGTCGCAACACTTTCCGGCTAGATTCGAATTCATGTCTTTCAGTTTTAATCAAACTCTATTATTTTGATGTTATGTAGTAGTATTTTGATTTTTTGTGTTTTTTTATGAGTTGTCTATATATATATATGGCCTCAATCTTTCAATATAAATTAACTATTTTTCTTTGCGAGAATAAATAAAGCTAGATTCATTTTCTATTTGTTCTAAATTGAACTCAATTCGAACTTATTAAAGATTCATACTCTTTGTAGCATTCAACATGTATAGCAAGTTTCATAATTTTTGTAATACGGTGTCAAGATTCTTCAATAACTTTCGTTTTTTGATTCAATAAATCGTTGGGTCAAGTTTCAAACTCTGATTTTAGTTTTCTTGTTTGTGGATTCCCGAGTTCCTATTATTACGTGGGTTCACATTAGTTGGTATTGGAGCCTCGGTCTAAAATCAAGTTTTTATAATTTATTTTCCATGTTTTCTAATTGAAATTCTTCTTTTGTCTTCTTCATTGGGTCTTCCTCATTGAGTCTTCGTCATTTTCTTTTAACATACATTTGTTGATCTTTTCGTATTTAGTGTTAAAAAGGTGAAACCGCAAAAAAAAAAAAAAAAAAAAAAAAAAAAAGGCC
>NW_019268191.1:558967-591672 GCF_002742605.1 Olea europaea var. sylvestris
TTTTTTTTAGTTTAAAAAAGGAAAAAACCAAAAAAAAAAAAAAAAAAAAAAAAAAAAGGCCTAGAAAAATATTTAAGAAAAAACGCAATTGGTTTTGATAAGGCTTTTAAATTTCGAGTAACACCTACTTCATATTCTTGTGGTGAAATTTTTAAGAAATACAATCTTTCTAATCATTCAATACATAGTCCTCAAAAAACGCAATTGGTTTTGATAAGGCTTTTAAATTTCGAGTAACATCTACTTCATATTCTTGTGGTGAAATTTTTAAGAAATACAATCTTTCTAATCATTCAATACCTATATCCTTTGTGGTATCAATCTCGTTGAGAAATGACATATATAAATTTCAAGAAAGTCGAGATAAGGCTTATTCAGTTTCAAGAAATGCCTTGAAATTATTGTGGTGAAATTTTGAAGAAATACAATCTTTGTAGTCATTTAATACCCTATATCATCTTTTGGTATCAATCTTATTGAGAAAAGACAGATCAATTTCAAGAAACTGTTTCTCAAAATTCTTTGCTGAGTTTTCATTCAATTTCCTTCATTCTTTCCTTCTTGAGTCCTCGAGTCATTATCCTTCTTTTTTCTTTTGTTCTCGCAAGTTTGAAGGTCACAAGTGCTAAATTTTTTATTGAGATCAATTAGTTACTTAGAGAACTTGATAAAGAAAGCATAGAGAGAAAAAATGGGAAATATAGTGAACTTCTTACCAGGAAATAGCAAATATTGAGTGAATCGCTAGGAAATAACAAACACACAAGGCTTATAATTCTAGTTATCAATATCTAAGGAAGAGGACGGTCAATCCTTCATATTGAAAGCTAAGCAACAATAGTTTGAGCAGATGAATGTGATAGTTGGAGAAGTTAGGGATATAATGGATCGACATGATATGGTGATTGTGAACATACAAAGGGGGCAACCTAGAGGAATTCCGAGTGCTAGGAGTCATGATAAGCATGATCATAAACTGAATTTGATGTTCAGAATGAAGTGAAGAGTTCTCACGAGGTCAAATCTCGGAGATCGAAGTGGGTAGGATGAGGAATAGAAGAGATAAGTGTGACAAAGGCTTAGAGAAGATCCTAAAGACTTTGGTGGAGATTGAATTGACCGAAATGGGTAGGGTTAAGATGAAAATTCCTTTATTCAAAGGAAGAAATAATCCAGAAGTGCATTTGGAGTAGGAGAAAAGGATAGAATTGATTTTTGATTACCATAACTATTCTGAGGAAAAAATGGTGAAATTATAAGTGATAGAGTTTACTGATTATGCAATCATATGGTGGGATCAATTGGCAACAAATAGGAGGATGAATCATGTGAGGACAATAGAAACACGGGGTGAATTAAAGTAATCATGTGAAAGAGATTTGCACCTAATCATTACTATAGTGACCTTTATCAAAAACTACAAAGTCTTAGCCAAGGTTCAAAGGGTATTATTGAGGATCACATAAGGACATGAGGGTAGCGATGATTAGGGCTAATGTTGAGGAGGATCGGAAGGCCACAATGGCCTGATTTTCAATGGTTTAAATAGGGATATAGCCAATGTAGTAGAGTTACAATGTAGTGGGTTGGAGGACATGTTACATGTGGCTATGAAGGTGGAGAGACAGTTATAAAGAAAAACACAATTAGGTATTTTTGGGGTTCAAATCATTCTTGGAAATCAAAGCAGGATAGTAATAAAAGTGATGTGGCTGTTTCAAAGGTCAAGGCCGAACCATCACGGGAAAAGGAGGAAGTAGCTAACAAAATAAAACTCAAGTCATTTATTCCCAACCTTCTAGGAATAGAGATATCAAGTGTTTTAGATGCTTGTCTTCGGGGCACATTGCATCTCAGTATGCAAACAAAAAGGCGATGATCTTTCATGATAACTAGAAGTTGTGAATAATAGTGATAGTAATGAAATGTCCGAGTTGGAGGATGCGAGTGATGGTGATGGGGGTAGAGTACCCAGTTGTAGGTGAAGCACTTGTTACAAAGCGTGTTCTTGGTACACAAATTTAGGTGGATCATATGGAACAACAAAGAGAGAGAACATCTTTCATAATAGGTGTTATGTTAACAGCAAAGTATGTAGTATGATTATGGATAGAGGGGAGTTGTTATCAATATAGCTAGTACTACCCTTGTAGAGAAATTGGGCTTTATGTTAAAATATCCTAGATTCTATGGATTGTAGTGGTTGGATGAATGTGGACAGGTTAGGGTTAGTAAGCAAGTCTTGGTGAGCTTTTACTATTGAAAAGTATAGTGATGAGATAACGTGTGACATGGTTTCTATGCATGCTGGGCATATCTTATTGGGAAGGCTAGGACAGTATGATACGAAGGTAATACATGATGGATACAAAAATGGGTACAACTTTGTGAAAGATGAAAAATCAGTTTCTCTTGTTTCATTAACATCAAAACAGGTCTATAGGGGATCGATTGAAATTGAGGGCGAGGGAGAGTGCTATTAAAAAAAAAAAAGCATGAGGTGGCTGAAAATAATGAGAAAAGAGTTTTTCTGTAAAAAGAGTGAAATAAAAAGGTCTTTAGTGGAAAACCAACTCTTTCATATTGTTAGTTTATAAGAAATCATTCCTTAATTGGAGAAAACTAACCAACCCCTCACTAGTTTGGCTACTTTTTTATTGCAGTAATTTGAAGACTTCTTCCCTAAGGACATGTCTAGTGGGTACCCATTCAAGTCATTGAACATTAAATTGACTTTATATTTGGAACTATTATTCCAAACCCGGCAATCATAGAGGTAATCCAGAGGAGACAAAGGAACTTCAAAGGAAGGTGGGGTTGATGAGCAAAGGGTACATAAAAGAAAGCATAAGTTCTATGTTCTACCAATGCTAGTTGTACCTGAAAGGATGGGATGCGGAGAAACTGAGTTGATCGCAGGATAGTCAACAATATAACGATAAAATATTGTCAAATACATAGGTTAGATGATATGCTTGATGAATAAACACAGTACTTTCATGAGATTAATAAAACCATGTTTTGCATCATCCATAGGTAATTTGTGGTAGTTTACTTTGATGACATCCTAGTGTATGGAAATAATTTAGATGAGCATATTAAGCATTTGAAATGTGTGCTTGTTGTCTTGAAGCAAGAACAACTTTATACTAATTTTAAATGTGTTCTTTTAGCATGAGAAATGTTGTTATGTTAGCACAGAACGTATTGAAATAGAAGAAAGGCAATAAAAATCGAAAAAATTTGTATTGGGGCACTAAAGCAGAAAACAATTTTTGAATGTTTGGGCCAATTCCACTCTCAAAATCAAAATATTAACTTAAAGAGTTTCTTGAAGTGTGATTTTAAAGGTTACCTCTTTGCAATAGAGAGCATTTTATATTCTGAGAGTCTCTTGGAGTTACTCTCACTTTGAAGAAGAAACAAAATGAGAAAGACTAAGATGTCAACCAGTCTATGGTTGATGAATGCATTCGTGAAGAATCTAATTGATGCAGTCATATCACCAAACACGAAGGAGAAAAAACCTTGAGAAGATGATGAAAACTCAACAAAATGATGGTGACTTCACTCATTGAAGAGTATCAGAATTAGAAAAAAATGTGGTATAATCATAATTGATGACTTTTGAGCCAAAGCTATGTTTGCACTCACATAGAAATAGTAGTTCCAAAACCTATGCAAGATTGAATCACAATCCCTAGAAAGCTAACATTCAGTTTGAAGCTTGGCCCGATAAATTTTTGAGTCAAGGAACCAAAGTTATAGAGGAGCTTGAAATTAAGTGCAACGAAGAACAAGAAGAAAGCAACCATGCTTTAATTTAATCTCTCAATAATTAATAAATTTACAATGAAAGAATGAGGCTGTATATATATAGGAAATAACAAAGAAACCTAAATAACTCATAAAACATTAAGAAAACATCAAACAAATAGAATTCTGAATGAAAATGAAAATGAAAAACTAAATCGCCTTCAAATTTTTGTATTGTTCATGCACTGTACATTCTCTTTCGCGCATTAAAACTTAGCTACGGTTTTAAATTTTGCGTCTGTGCGCGGTTGATCTATTTTTCTTGCACGAGGTACTGCTTTTCAGCTAAACTCCAAGCTTTACTCCTAATTTACTTGAATTGAGTGCTTTATGTTGGTTCTTCTTTCATGCCCATCTTAAAATTTCATGTATTGGTCGTTGCACTCGAACTCTACGCCCACGTAGCTTGAACCAGTAATCCCATGGCTTCCTTGATTTCTTTGCTCGCAATCGCGTCATTGGTCCTTTTTCCAAAATCAATGGATCCTTTCTAGCCTTCATCCCATGGTTCTCATCACAACTAATTAGTCGAACACAATTAGTTATTAGACTTGTGCACTCTTACAATTGGGTAGCAAGAAAACATATCATGTAGTATATATATCCTAGCAATTGAAGAAATTATTTGATATATACAGTACTGGGCATCGAATGATACTATCGTTGGGATTATGAGATAATGATTTACATACACGTATAATGTATGTCAAACAAGTTGGGATTAGTTCACTCACATGAACAATCACCCAAACACCTATATACTGAGATGAGAAAAAGTGATCATGTTGTGTGATTCTATGGCTTTGATGAGATATAAAGTTGAGATTATAATAAGTAATCGAAATGGATTTTGCCATCCATTAAACCTATTCTGTAGCCAAATGGAGTTCTTGATTATAGATTGCTTGGAAGAATGAACATAAGGAGAATTCAATTCAGATATGGGGATACCTAAACCATACAGTGTTATTTGTTTAAAAAGAAAAGTTTCTCATCACCAGCTTTTACGACCAATATTAGGTAAATGAGTGAATGGATCCTTGCTTCCTCATTGTGTGAGACCTTGAGGTTTATACAATCTCATAAATACCCTTATGACTTTTGATTATTTTTTGAGATTTAATTTCAATGTTGTTACTTTAGCATCCAATAACTATGATTGATTCGATTTGTTGAGACATGTCTAGGAAAGCAACTGATTTAGAGTTGAGGATTTGAGTAGGAAAGGAAAGCTATTTAACCAACATTTATGGTTGTAATCATTGGTTGAATAATTGTCTTTAACCAATTAGGATACATAATACAATTGTGAATACAATGACACAATGTGGAGTTCAGTTATGTTCCATAAATATTCGAGGGATCGGAAATACTTGAATTGATGTTGGAAAACGAGTTTGTCAGGGTATAGGGAAAAGTGTTCCTCTAATAGAGCTACTATATATCCTTAATAGGTTTACAGTACCATGACAATATGTACTCGCTGGTCACACGATTTATTCACTATATGAATATTTGTGAGATAGTCCTCGAGAAGGATGTAACGTTTGATATTCTATAATTCGTGTAAGAGCAAGTTGCAGTTCAGGAGAGATAAAGATGTCAAGAAAAATATGGTGAAAATCCGACTATCATCAAAATTGAAAAGCACATTTGAACCTCATTTTTTTGGCAAATAATTTTACAAAAACTGGTACTTAGGTTGTAGCTAATAATTCAGTTCCATTGTGATCGAGTTTGAGACCATTTGGAGTGTGGAAAATACAAATTTTTGAACTTTAAGTGCAAGGTGATTCAACCACACAAATATCTTGGAATTCATTCTTCAAGGATTCTTAACCTCATATCAAAGAAAGCTACGATTCTTGCAAGAACATTTTGGTAGCAAGAGCATACTGAATTCCTCTCTAAGACAATATAGCATACGAGAGTAGATTGTCGTCTCTCTACTTCCTATTGAATATAAAAATTTTGCTCTCATTCCTACCATAGGCTTCTGTACAAGGTAATAAATTTTTCGAGGGCATTAAATGAGTGTGTTTCTTGATGTTTTATTGTGATATTAATGGACCTAATAGTAAACAATAAAATCAAGTCTATTAAAGATGGAAATATTAATCAACATTAAGGAATTGAGCTAGTGCTTAAAAAATTAATCTTTTAAAGTGGATCTCAAAATCTCCATATGATATTAGCTTCCCTTATGTGAGTTGCATGATAAAAAGGTGGAGTGATTGAACTCATCATTCAAGAATGTCGATGAGCTTTCGATAATCTTTACTTGAGAATATTAGAATAACAATAAAAAATGGTTTTAAGAGAGACATTTGCAAACAATTACACTAGAAATTTAACTTCAAATATGGAGGACAAATTTGCGGAAAGTTTTTATAATTTTTGAAAAATTCTAGTAAATTCTGTAATCTTGAAGTTTCAAGTGAGTAATGAGAATAGTAGCCATGTGGATAACATGTGCCAAACGATTTGTTCATTTATGAATTAGTTTTAAAATGGTTTCCTTTTGAGAATGGAATTGCATCAACAGGGATTAAGGGTATACAAATCTCAGCGTTGGGCCATAATAGTTAAATTTGCTGACTTGCGGTATCATTTTTTGACAAGCAAGCTCTTGATTGATTGATTGATTGATTGATTAAGCCCCTGTTTGATCCTCATTAAATTACATTCCATTACATTCTATTTTTCTCTCCCCTATTTTCAACCACACAATCTTCCATAAAATAACATAACACGTAAATCGAAAATTTTTCCTTCTTTTTCAACCACTCATTTTTTCAACAAAATACTATTCCCCATTCTCAGCGTTGGGCCATAATAGTTAAATTTGCTGACTTGCGGTATCATTTTTTGACAAGCAAGCTCTTGATTGATTGATTGATTAAGCCCCTGTTTGATCCTCATTAAATTACATTCCATTACATTCTATTTTTCTCTCCCCTATTTTCAACCACACAATCTTCCATAAAATAACATAACACGTAAATCGAAAATTTTTCCCCACTCATTTTTTCAACAAAATACTATTCCCCAATTTCATTACCAAAAATGGGGGCCAAACAGGGGCTAAGTGTTATGGTTGCTCATTGTATTTTAATCTTCTTGTTTAGCTTCAAAAAAATGCACTTTTGATAGTTGAGAAGTATAAATTATAATATATTGTATTTCTATTGTTAAAGATTTTTGATGAATAATTGTTTTTATTCAATTGATTGAGGATATACTACATAGTGATATTGACGGAGAAATAGGAAGCTCATCACGAGCTAGAACGTATATAGAGCTAAGTGTGCAAGAAACCATATCCTATGTTTTATCAAATTTATAAACCAATGTGCTAGAAATTTAACTTCAAATATGGAGGACAAATTTATGGAAAGTTTTTATAATTTTAAAAAAATTCTCATGAATTCTGTAAGCATGAAGTTTCAACTGTGTAACGACAATAATAGCCATGTGGATAACATGTGCCAAACGATTTGTTCATTGTCAAATTTGTAGACTTGCTGTACCATTTGATGACAAACAAGTTCTTGATTGATAGATTATGCCCCTGTTTGGCCCCCATTTTTGGAAAATGGAAATGGGTGGAATAGTGTTGTTTTGAAAAATGAGTGGTTGAAAAAGAAGGAAAATTTTTTTATTTACGTGTAATATTATTTTATGAAAGATTGTGTGGTTGACAATAGGAGAGAGAAAAATGAAATGTAATGTAATGAAATTTAATGGGGACCAAACAGGGTCTATGTGTTATGGTTGTTCATTGCTCAATAGTGATCTTTGTATAGAAAAATATTGAACAAATAGATTGACAAGGTAGTGTGAGGTGTATAGACAATGTTCCCATTTATGATGTTCCTAATACATATAAGAATTCCTACATCTAAACGTTTGATTTTACAACCAACCTCGTAGATGACTTGAGAACCTTTCAAGATATCATGAGAATCCCTAAGATGTACAATGCTATTGAGTGCTGAGCCGTTACCTGACACTCAAGAAAGAAGCAAGAGATTTCCCACTAAGATTGATTACCTTATTTCATGATTTTTCTACTACATTTCTTGGTTTCATAAGTAGTAACTAATAGAAAAGGACATTTATTGGGCTCACTCAAGCTATATATGATAGATGTAATTTCCACACCTATTTTAGCCATCAAAAGTAAACATTTGAGAGTCCAATGATGCTATTGTTACTTAATCTCATTAAATATAGATTGTTGTAGGACTTATATAGGTTTAGAAGTCTTTTGATCAAAAGAAGTGATAATCAGTCAAGGATGAAAAATAAATGAATTCCGAAGTTTGGAAAGTACATCACAAATAAAAGTTTATTCGGGTCAAAAATGACAATTGAAGATTGCATTAATTAAAATGGATGAGTTGAGAAGATGAAGAATCATCATTTTGTACATAAAAGGTCAAAGTTGAAGGAAGAAATTATATGAGGACAATGCATCTTCAAAGTTAAAGGGGTGTGATTGTACCCTCAATTGGGTTGTTATCGCAGCTCCTCAAAGTTCATTAGCAAACCACAAGTTTATAGGCTTGTACGATCTCGGAAATTTGCTTGTGCAATCGCACATAGCTAGACGGGCAATTTCAATGTATGATTGAAACACCTTATTTAAACCAATTTTGACATGGAATTTCACTAATTTCAACGTCTATAAGTGCAGAACTTCATACAACATTGCAAGATATCTTTCATATCATACAATACATAAAATCTTGCAATCAAGGGATGCCAATTAATCATTCTTTTGGGAGCTATCAAGAGGCTTTATACGACAACTTAATTCTTTGAGGATTTAATCTTGATATTTGGGCAAAGAAGAGGGACGATGCAGCAGGAAAATCAATCAAGAAAGATTGAAGATATTTAAGATTTTGTAGATTCTTCTCTTTTCCTTCAGATATCTCAAAATCTAGGTGTTGTCTTATGAACCCTTGTTATGTATTTATACTAATCAATACTTTGACAATGAATATGTATTTATTCTTGAATTATTATTATAAGGTTTAAATACTTTTCAATTACCTGATCAATAATTGATTGATTTGTGGTTTTTACTACCATTGAGAGATATAATAAAAAGTAGCACATTGTAACAATTGTTTTGAGGTCCGATTGACTCGAGATATATCGCTATGCATTGGATGATTGCAATAATGTTCTAGTTTTAAAGCATGCTATAGTAATATATCACGTGTCATCATAATTTAATTCTACTCAAAAGTAATATTAAATGAATTAGAAACATTGATAAGCAAGAATCACTAAGCCCTCGTTTAGCACCCCATTTTGTAGAAATGAAAATAGGTGGAATAGTGTATTTTGAAAAACAAGTGGTTGAAAAAGAAGGAAAAATTTTCAATTTACGTGTAATATTTTTTTATGGAATCATGCGGTTGAATACAGGAAAGAGAAAAAATGGAATGTAATGTAATGGAAATTAATGGGGGTCAAACCGGGGCTAAATGTTGTCACAATATTGAATTGTATAAAATGAATTAATAAAGGGATTTAAATTCTTATTGCATACTGAAACCAAATTACAAAAGTTTATTTAATTGCTCTTTAGTTAGTTAAGTTAGATAATTAGTATAAATTCATAAACATAAATTGTCTATTTGCTAGATTAAATATAAATCTCCTTGGGACAGTATTCTATTCATCTATATATTACTTACCTATAATAATGAGCACTTATGGTATTGTTGGGGACTGTCGCATTTAGTTAGTTTCAATTAGTTACAGCTTTAATTTAAATATTTATTGTTTTCTTAGATTTTCAATTCATATTATCAAAAATTATGGTATTTTCTCTCCTTTTTAAGATATTGTATCAAAGTTAGAGACATAGTGATTTTGCATCATTTGATTCGAAAATCGAACAAACATTCAGATTGAGAAGAAAAGAGTAGAAAGAGGCATATCAAAAATAGCAGGAAATAGCAACTGCAAAAAACATTCAAAATCAAATTGCCTTGGGATGAAATGCATGCTTCATGGTTGTAACTATGGATAATGAAATTGATCGATTAATGGGGGAGTGCATGGTTCCATTAGTTATAGAGAGTCAATCAAGCATAATTTACCTAGAATTTGGGCAAGCAAACTTCCATTTGAAGACAAACTTTATAAATATGTTGTAGAACGCCTTACAATTCTTCAGGAAACCTAATGAAACTCTAAATACTCACATCTCGAGATTTTTGGATAGTGAGCAATTACTAAATATCCAAGAGCTTTCAGTTATGATCGATAGAGGCTCTTTTTTTACACTTTGAAAGATTCGGCTAAGGAATGGATGGACATATTCTCACCTCATTCCATCACTAATAGGAACAATTTAAGTAAAAAATTCTTGAATAAATTCTTCTAACTAAAAAGAATTACCGAGTAGATGAATAAAATCACTACATTCTTTCAGCTTGATTTGGAATTCTATTACAAGTTATGGGAAGGATAAAAAGGGCTACTCCAAAAAGTCAGCAAAATAATTTGTAGAGATGGTTTCAAACTGAAGTTTTTACATTGGATTAAATCTGACTAGTGGAGTTAGGTTAACTTTGTATGTGATGGGTCAGTAAAAAAATGATAGCCAACTAAGTATATAAAACTGAAAATCTTGCTGCCAATGGCCAACTAACAGATCAACTGAAAAGAGAACTATGGGGATGCAAGCGGTGACAAACTAACAAAAATTAGCACAAGTAGTACATTAGCTAAAAAGTTGAAGGTAAGCAAATAATCAAACGAAGAATGCCATTCAAGCAGCTGGGTTGAAGTGTAATTACTGTGAAAGTGATCATGAAAGTTTGGACTAAATTTCCAAATCAACTAAGGATAGAAATTATATACAGAGATACCAAGACAACAGAATAATCTCCACTCCAACACATATAATTCGGGGAGAAATCATCTAGACTTCTCCTATAGTAGTACATGATCTTCTTAAAATGCACCACACTAGAATGAACGAAGTTTTCATCATCCAACAAACTTCATGGGAAGACGCACCAAGCAAAATGGAAGAAGTTTCTATTTAATTCACGCAAAAGACTGAACGAGCATTTAAAAGCTAATAGATGAATTGGAGAAAAAAATTTAGAATCAAGATTCATAAAAAAATATATATGGAAAATAAGATGGAAGAAATAGCTAGGGCACTTTTGAAAACCTAGAACCATGAAAGGTAACACTAAGATAAATCCCAAATAGCAGTTGATGGGGGGCCATAAGTGTTCTCGTGGATACAATCAATGAAGATCCACCTTTGAAAACACCAACTCCAATTTAAGTATACATTCTTCTATTTCTATTTTCTCAAAATAATTGAAAAAATTTGAAAGATGAAATGAAGGCAATTACAGCAAAATTAGGGTCCAGCTTCTAAAATTAATAGAAAAAAATGGTTGCATTAAAGTGAGAAGGTACCTACCACTGATGAGGGGCACTTAAATCCATATGAACAGTAAACAAAAATAATTTTAAATCAAAAATTAGGTAGTCCACAAGGTAAGGCAACCATTCCTATCGAAATGTATGTACCTCATGTGGTTTCCTTAAAGGTTGCAAAAAATAAAAAATAAAATAAAATAAGTGCTTGAAGAAATTACAAAGTTCTTGGACATATTAGAAAGCTTCTGCTCAGCTTCCCATTGCTTGAGAAGCCACATCATATCTTAAATACTAAGCTATGCAATGTTTTTAAAGGAGATGTTGCCAAAGATAGAGAAGGCTAAATGAGTCTTAAATTATTGCTTTGCTTGAGTGCAATGCATTATCTTGCTAAAAACCTACTTCATAAGCTAAAGGATCAAGAGAGTATCTAATTACCTTATACAATAGGCAATAGATTTACTTTTTCATGCTTCATGTGATTCAGGAGCATGTATAAATTTAATGCATTTTTTTTTCAATTGAAAATTAGGATAATAAAAGCTAAAATTTACAAAAAATTATTTTTTTAATTGGCAGACAGATTAACCAAATAAACTTGAGGAATGGCTAGAACATGTTAATTAAAGTGTGCAAGTTCACATTATCAGGTACTTTGCTGTATTAGATATGAAAAACTCTTTGGATAATCGTGGGGCGAATATTCTTTTCAACAAGTCCTATCACGGACTTTGAGGCAAACAAATTGATCTTGAGGGTAAGTGATGAGTCTCCTCTAAGATGTAATTTAGACTTCCTTTCACTTCGAATACATTTCTTCATATGCATCAAATCCAATCACCTAGATCAGATATACATGCCTCGGCTTCTTTCTTTCAGCTTGAGATACGTAATGGTCAATCCTCTTCTTTCTCCCTATTTCAACATGTATATAAATTATATCAATAAAGTTTGTGGATTAAAAGAATGCATAATGTCAAAGTGCTAATACATAGTGGAAGAGATTAGTTTGGTTCCCAACTTAGCACAAAAATGCGCCCCAAAATAGTTAAGGAACTCAGGATTGACATAATATTCTTCACGCTTTAAGACATCCGCAACACATTTCAAATGCATATCATATCCATCTAGACTCTTGGAATATACTAGAATTTCATCTAACCTAGATATGGGATGATGATATGTTATTGTTAGTGAACTCATATGTATCCCTGTGTTTCCTTTTCTCTTCAAATTCCCCAACTGATTTTGAAACTCCTTTGTCTCCTCAGAGTACAAGTAATCAACCTCCTGCAATAAAGAAATATCCAAACTAGGGTGGGGTTGGTTAGTGTAGCCATTTATTGTTTAGTGCCATGAATGTGTGTTAACCCAATAGGTATGTCCTCATGAACCAAGTTTTCAGAACCCTGCAGTAAATGAATAGCCAAATTAGGAAAGGCTTTTTAGTCCTCACTAAAGAAGCCCTCTCAATTTCACTCTCTTTTTCAGCTCACTTTTGACTTTTCTTCTCTCCGAAGATTTCTTCTTTTCTCTCTTGTGGGCCCACTCTTTTTTTCTTTATCTTCATCCACCTCTATGTTTTCTATTCCTCACTCCATTTTTTTTCTCTTGTAGCTCTACTCTTTTTTTTTCGTAATTTTCAGCCACCTCTCTAATTTCTATTTCTCTATTTTTTCTTCTTTTTTTCTTCATATGATTAATTGTTTGAGAATTAATCTTATTGTGAAATTTGAAACTTTCCAACAAATCATCAAAACTCACTAAGCTTCATAGCAAGTGCTTCATCTGCCAATGGGTGCACTATTCCATCAAGCCGAGAAATTACCAATGTAGTGGAATTGCAGCACTATGTGGAACTTGAAGATGCAGTGCACAGGGCCATGAAAGTAGAGAGGCAATTTAAAAAAGGTGGCCGCTCATCATCTAAAGTGGAAGCAACAAGTTCATCTAGTTAGAAGCCAAAATGGAGCTTTTCTTCAAAGCAAGATGAGCAAACAATGTCCGAACATAAAGAAGAGAAACTCGTAGCCAAGACTCAACCCGAGAACAATGAAAAAGGTAATTCATCTTCTCAATGTCAAAGGGCTTGTGATATTAAGTGCTTTCGTTGTTTGGGATCAGGTCATATTGCTTCACAATGTCCCAACAAGTGAACATGATCTTATTCAAAACTGGAGAGATCGAGTCAGAAGAAGAGGAAGATTGTAAGTCCATGACATTGCTTGAAGAAGCTAGTGAAGTGTAGTTTGCTGTTAATGGCATTGTATTAGTTGTTTTGAGAGCTCTCCATGTTCAGGCTAAAGAAGATGGTGATGAAATGCAAAGAGAAAACATCTTCTGTACTCGCTGCCATGTATAGGAACGAGTTTGGGTTAAGTCATTTAGTCATTTTCTTTCTTAATAACTTATATGGACCTTAGTTATTTGGTTTTGGGCCTAGACTCTTATAATATTATGTCAACCTTTGTTTTAATTATTTTAATTGTTTTGGGCCGATTTTAACCAACTCATGTAGAGAGAATCCGAAAATTATGGTTTTCTATTAGGTTTCCAAGCCAACTTAACGATAAATAGGCTTTGAAACTCTTATTGTAGGGGGGGCGTTTTTGGATACAATTGAGAGGATTTTATTCTCCTACTTTGTTCTTAGCAAACTTTTCGGGAATTCCAAGTGCTAATTTTGATTTCCAAAACTTTATAATATTGGTTTTTGGTTCTTTAGCCCCCATTTGAGCCCCATTATTTCTCATTACATTAAATTAAAAATTTATCTCCTACTTTTAACTACACAATCTTCAATAAAATTATATTACACGTAAATCAAAAACTTTTCAACCACTCATTTTTCAAAAAAATACTTTTTATCTCATTATAATCTACAAATAATGGGGCTCAAATGGGGGCTTATAGCCACAGGTTCAATATTCTTTCTTTACCTTGAATACCTTATTTGAGATGACCCGGGTTTGTACTCCGAGGTACCGTTGGGTCTCACGACGTTGTTCGTCGAGGTTTGCATCATTTGGTATCAGAGCCTGGTTCCAAAATGGGTTTTCGAGATCCTTTGTTTGTTTCATTGTTTCCTTGATTTTTGTTGCCACCGTTCCTTTGTTTCATTATTTCATTTGTTTTCTTGTTTGACTTTTCCTTGACTCAAAGTGTTTTTGTTTGTCAGTTTGTTCTTTAATAAAAAAAAAAAAGGTTGTGGACAAAAAAAATAACAGTTAGTTGCATATTTTAAAAAAAAAAAGAAGTCGTGGACCAAAAAAGAAAAGAAAAAGAGGAAAAAAAAAGGGTTGTGGACGAAGAGAAAAGTTGCTAAAAATTCAGATTAAGGAAACAAAGCAGCAATCAGCACGACTTAAGTTTGGGAAGTTGACCTATCTTCCTACAATCAAGTCAATTACCTATTATTAATTTTCCTTTTTCTAAAGAACTTGCTATTTTCCACCTTCTTTTGTTTCCCAATTTCTATTCTTTCCTAAATTATTCTTTCTTTGTTTTCAGCACATTTCCTTTTCTTTTGTTTCTGGTCTATCATTATTATCCCCAAAAAAAAAAATAATAATAAAAAATGTGTTCTCTTTCTTTTGCTTAAGTTTGTGTGTACCAACCTTTCTTTGATCTTATTCCTCACCCTCATTCCCTGATCTCAGCTCCTTAAGAGCTTTGGAGGAGAATTTTTGGGAGGAAAAAGACAAGAGTGAGTGAGCACATTTGAGGGAAAAACCCAAGAAAGAACTTGTAAAACATGAATGATTGAGTGAAAAATTTCTAAGTGTAAAGACATGAGGGAGTGAGTGAGGTTCCTTTATTTTATCTTGCAATTATTAAGCAGCTTTTAATCATGTCCCAAAAGGGACTAAAGGTGAAAACTCCGACCAATTCGTGATGCTTTCAACCATTCAACAACAGTTTGAATGTATGAACATGATTTTTGGGGAAATTCGACAGACAAGATGCACACATTAATGAAATGCAATGAGGACCCCCAGCTCAAGTGCCATGGCCTAGAAGACCAAATCCACAGCCTCCTATTCCCAATAATTTCGACGAAGAAGTTGACTTTGATAATGATGTGGCTTCTAATGCTAGTACGGAAGGAAATAGAGGAGCTCGGTACCATAGGCCTTGACATCGGGAAAGAGATTTGTTAGACCGAAACACTGGTTCAATCAAGTTGTCTATTCCCTCCTTTCAAAAAAAAAAAATGACCCTGACACTTATATTGAATGGGAACAAAAGGTTGAACTTGTCTTTGATTGCCATAACTATTCAAAGGAAAAGAAAGTTAAGCTTACAGTTATGGCTTTCACTGATTTATGCCATAGTTTGGTAGGATCAATTGGTCATAAGTAAATGTAGGAATTGGGAACCTCCCATTCTCAGTTGGGGGGACATGAAAGCGGCCATGCGGAAAAGGTTTGTTCCTTCGCATTATTATCGGGAGACATCTGAAATTACATAATATTCCTTCTCTCGGCTGGTCATAAGTATTTTCTCTCTTTTGCCACTAGTGATTTGAACTTTAATGCTGATTTCTGAGCTCAAAAAGTCTCTTGATGTGTTCATATCCCATACTAATGAATGCTTGTAATTTACCTAAAAACTCTCGATATTTTTCACGCACATTCAATTCACATTCCCATGTGGACTCTTCCACTACTTTTCTTTTCCATAAAACCTTCAAATAAAAAAAATGAACTAACACACTCCTTACGTGTTTCACTCAATTCCACTAATGTTTTTACAAAAAAAGAAATCAGATTGGCTTTACCCTCTTATGTGCTCGCTACTCTTGCCTTTTTCCACTCGTAGTACTCCTCTATAGGTTCTGATCAAATTTACCATACTTGCTTTCACCAACGATTCACCAAGAACTCACAAAGAGAAAATTTGGATTTTAAAGGCTCTAAACAAGGCTGTGTCAAGAATTTTAGGATTTTAGATTTTGAAACCCGGATTTGTGGAAGCAATAAAGAAGAAGCAAAGATGAAAACAAATTTGAAACAGGAATTAGATACTCCATTTTTTATGCAAAACCAGTAACTAGAACTAGGCTCTAATACCAAATGATACGATCCACGCCAAGAAGTTGGGAGAGAGCAAGGTGGATCAAGAAAGGTTTCAAGATTTGTCTAGGACCAGATTTGGATGACATCGCGACCCGCTGCTTATATTGAAGCAAGAACCTTGGTATAATGGAAATGCCACAATCAGTTATGGAGGGATAATTTGATATGTCGACAGGTGAACGCCACGGAAAAACTTCGATAAGTTTAGAAGTTCTTAAACAACCCAAGAGAATTCACTCTCACAAAATTTTGATTGAAAATCTGAATTGCTTTATTCATCAAGGTAATAGCTATTTAAATATAGGGAGGTCCACGAATTTGACAATTAGAAAATCTCAAATTTGTTGCCATGAATTTTTTAATTTTTTCCTAATGGAACTCCTTAAATCATGCTTATTCCACCTTCAAATAAGGAAGGCATCTAAATTGGCACTCAAGCCTTGCAATAATTAACAAGAAATAAGAAAGATAAATTAGCCATGTTAAGAAGATTGCTTTTTAAATCGCAGCCAACAAAAATCGTGCTAGTGACCAATTTAGGAACATTTTCCTCTAATGCACACAATCTTGAGTTGTCTCCTTGAAGAACTATTCCAAGGCAATCGTGGATATCCATTCTTCTGGAACACGTGGAGCATCTTTCTTGGGCTTCTAAGAATTCACCTCAGTCCAAATATTTTGAATCAGCCCATTGAGAGTTTCCTTGAGAACCTTTTAGCTCGAGCTCTTGTAACCGGGCCAATTGGAACTTGAATAGGATCTGCATTCTATTTATTAGACGTGCCCTCATCATACAAATATACAAATATCATTTCAGGTCCTTTATAGATTAAAATCATCTTATGGTCCGTTTGATTGCAAGAATGGAACTTGGGTGGAAAGAAAATGAATTTTAGGGAATTGAATTGCCTAGAACTTATTTTACTGGAAATCATCAATTAAATGTGTTTAATTGGTATAATTTTTCACCTGGAAAATGTTGAAATTTTGTATCTTTGTGTTTGTTCAGATTTGTTTTTCATGAAAATTGCCAATTAATGTGATATAATTTGTTACAATTGTGGATAGAATTTTTTTTCCAATGCCAAATTAAGAAAAAAACAAAAAATAAACAAAACAAAACAAAACTAGAAACACTGTTCGACCAAAACCAAAGAAAAACAATTTCCTTAAAAACTAAGAAAAAGGGTCATGTGGGGGTGGGGGTTAGGATGGAAACCAATTCCATGAAATTGTCCATCAAACAAGACAAAATGGGTGGAAAAGAAAAAAGATTATTAATAAGTAAATTAACAAGAAAGAGGGTTTACACTTACAATTAATGTATGTTAATTGGATATGAGTACAGAATAATGATTTGCTTCAGAGGAAGTAGCTAGCAAAATAAAACCTAAGTCAGATTCCCAACCTTCTAGGAATAAGAAGTGTTTTAGATGCTTCGGTTCAGAGCACATTGCATACCAATGCCCAAATAAAAGGGTAGTGACCTTGCTTCACAACGTGATAGTGGTGAGTGATAAGGATAGAGATAAGATGCTTGAGTTAGAGGATGCTAGTGATGGTGATGGAGTAGTGTACCCAGTGGTAGGTGACACACTTAGTACTTAAACTAAGGTGGGTGATAGGGAGCGGCAAAGAGAGAACATCTTTCATATTAGGTGCCATGTCAACAACAAAGTATGTAGTATGATCGTAGATGGAGGTAGTTGTACCAATGTAGCTAGTTTTGTAGAGAAATTGGGCTTGTCTCCCTATGTTTTAACATTCTAAACCCTATAGAAAGATGGAAAATTAGTTACTCTTGTTCTGTTAACACCAAAATAGGTCTATGAGGATCAATTTAAATTGAAAGGTGAAGAAAATAGTGACGAGGATGAAAATAATGAGAAGAGAGTGGAATCACGGAGAGAAAAGAAAGAGTTTTCAAATAAAAAAGAATAGCCAAAAAATGTGAAATAAAGAGGACTTTATTGGAATACAACCTCTAATTTTGTGGATTTATAAGGAATCGTTCCTTAATTTTGAGGAAACTAACCAACCCCTCTCTAGCTATTTCTTTATTGTAGAAATGTGAAGACTTGTCTCCTGAGGACATGCCTCGTTGGTTACACCCGTTCGAGGCATTGAATATCAAATTGACTTTATACCTAGAACTGTTATTCCAAATCGGCCAATATATAGAAGCAGTCCTAAGGAGACAAATGAACTTCGAAGGTGGGTGGAGGAGTTGATGAGCTAAGGTCATGTGAGGGAAAGCTTGAATATGTGTTCCATGGTATTGCTGCTTGTACCTAAAGAGGATGGAACGTGGAGAATGTGTGTTGACTGTAGGGTGCCCAACTATCGATAATGTATCGTTATCCCATACCTAGGTTAGACTATATGCTTTGTGAATTGCGTGAATCATGTATCTTTAGTAAAATAGATCTTAAAAGTGGATATTGCTAAATTAGGACGAAAGAAGGAGATGAATGAAAAATGGCTTTTAAGACTAAATATGGATTGTATGAGCGGTTAGTTATGCCATTGAGCAAGAGAATGCAATTACTATTGTTAAAGATAGTTTGTGTTCTTCACCTATTTTAGCACTACCTAACTTTAACAAAACTTTTGAGATTTTGAATGTCATCAAGTATAGGAATCGGAGCTTTTTAATGCAAGATAGGCGACCAATAGCTTATTTCAGTGAAAAGCTAAGGGATGTGGCTTTGAATTATCCTATAAATGACAAAGAGCTTTATGTATTTGTTCGAGATTTGGAAACATGGTAACACTACCTATGGCCGAAGAGTTTGTGATCCACACCGATCAAGAGTCATTGAAACATCTAAACTACCATTGGTAAATTAAACAAGAGGCATGTAATGCGGACTGAGTTTATTGAGACCTTTCCCTGTTTCATTGTGTATAAGACAAGGTAAAGAGAACACAGTTGCTCATGCATTATCAAGGAGGTATATACTTCTTTTAGTGCCAAAATGCTTGGGTTTGAATATATTAAAGACGTGTACGCCAAAATGCTTGTGTATGATTTAATTCCACTAACTCTATCGACTTTAATTCCTTTACTTGATTGATAAAAGAGGTAGTCTAGATGGAAAGAGAAGGCTGAATTGGTAAGGTCAATCCATGAGAAGGTTTGACTTCAAATTGAGAACAAGAATATGCATCTTAAGCTAATAAAGGAAGAAGGCATATGACATTTGAACCAGGTGATTGGATTTGGGTGCCCAAGAGAAGAACGTTTTCCAACTCAAAGTTCCAAATTTCATTCTAGAGGTCCTTGAAAAGATTAATGACAATGCCTACTAATTGGATCTTCCTGGTGAGTATAATGTGTCTGTTACTTTCAATGTTGCGGATCTCTTTGATATATAGGTGAAGATCTGAGGTCAAATCCTTTTGAAGAAATGTAATTAACCCATCCTTCTCTCTTTGAAAGTTTGAAAGAAGGGTCAGTTTTGGTTCTGTCAGTGCTTGAAACAATACGCACAGGCAGTGCAAAAATCTGAAGGTTGTTTAATTTTTCCTTATTCATTTAGAACACTATTTGTTTGATTTTTCTTGATATTTTACTAGCTATTTAGGGGTTCTTTGTTATTGCTTCTATATGGCCTCATTCTTTCATTTGTAAAAAACCAATATTATTTTGGGAGAATTAATAAAGCAAGATTGCTAATTGAACTCAATTGGAACTTATCAAAGATACACACTCTTTTTGATGTCCAATACTTATAGTAAGGTTCGTGAATTTTGTAATTACAGAGTCAAGGTTCATCAATAACTTTGGTTCTGTAATTCATTAAATCATGGGCCAAGCTTCAAAGTTTAATTTTAGCTTTCTTGGGATTTGTTTTAATCTTTTGTGGGTATAGAAGTTCCTACTGCTACATTGGTTCACATCATCATCTTTAATCACCTTATATACTTGAAGTGGTTACTTAAATAGAATAGGTTGAAAAAGCATGAATGTATCTATTTGAAACATAAACATATAACTCAATTCCAAAACCATTTTAAAGGATAGTTTGGTAGTGGTTGAACAAATTCTAAAAGCTACCAAGATGTTTATTCCATGCATGAACATATTATGTTGAGTGTTTTTGGCTAATCGATGGGATAGGGCCCACACACTAGGAGTTTTGATCCCCAATTACTTGTTGTTTGTTCAAATTGAGCTTTAAAAAGCTTATTTAGCCCCTGTTTGGCCCCCATTTTTGGTAATGAAAATGGGAGGAATAGTCTTGTTGAAAAAATGAGTGGTTGAAAAAGAAGAAAAAAATTTCGATTTACGTGTAACATTATTTTATGGAAGATTGGGTGGATGAGAATAGGAGAGAGAAAAATAGAATGTAATGTAATGTAATTTAATGGGGATCAAACAGGGGCATTAATTTCTTTCTAGTTAATTTAGTTAGATAATTATTATAATAAATTCATAAACATAAATTGGCTATTCAATTAGAAATAGAATTAATTAATATTATATTAAGTATATAGTCTACATGGGACGATACTCTATTTATCATTATATTGCTTATCAGACAAAATACACTTGCTGGATTTCATCGATCAGTGTTAGACACAAATTACTTCATATTCTGTCATCCGATTTAATAGGGCTACGTGATGGTCTTATCTTCATATGTACTAGGTAGTTACTATAGTAAATGGCTTAAGAAGCTATTGGTTTAAGAGTCCTTCTCAAAAAGCGCTCTAGATTCTATGTCAAACATTATTCAAATAGTAGAAAAATACGTTGACTTCGAGGAAACAGTGTCAATAATTACAAATGTGGTGACAAGGAGGTAAACTAAGGAAACAAAAGCATGATGATAACCCAATCCACTGTAATGATAGTAATTGTTGTGAAGATGATTATCCATGTAACGATAGGGAAAGAAAAAAACAATTATGGTTTTCAACCATTGAGAGAGGAAAAAAATTACTTGTCCCTTACTTTTCTTAATGCTCCTTAAGCAGATATTCTAATGGAAATTTGAAATTGGAAGGTTAACATGGCCCATTAGAAAGCTCCCTAGTAGGAGGGATAAAGAGAAGAAGTACTACTTTCACTACAACCATGGACACACTAAAAAGAAAGGAGATGTGTAACCTTTGAGCCAAGTAACTGGGTTTGGATGAGAAGAACATTTTTCGGCCCAAAGGAGGTCTAAATTGCATCCTTGAGGAGATAGACTATTCCAAGTGGTTGAAAAAGATTAATGACAATGCCTACACATTATGCTACTTTCAATGTTGCTTATTTTCTCTCTTCGATGTAGGTGAAGATTCGAGGTCCAATCCTTTTGAAGGGGGGAATGATGAGAGTCATGAAAGGGCAAGGATCCATTGCATGTTGAAGATGAATCAATGACAAGATCAAGAGCAAAGTGGATCAAGGAAGCTATGCAAGTGCTAGCCCAAACTATGTGGAGTTTGAGTGCAATGTGCAATACAAAAAGTTTCAAGTTGGGCATGAAAGAGGAACCAACCTTGATGCATTTGATTCAAGCGAAGGAAGGAAGATTTTGAACAAACCCATGAAACCACAAGGCTTTTAAGTCAATGTGGTCACGAACATCAAAGTTTTTCAACCTGAGAGCAAAACACTTCCTTAATGTGGTTGAATTAGTATAACCATGAGGTTGTAACGTTTTTCTGTTGGGTCGAAATTCTTGTTTTTCAGTTTTAATCAAACTAGGTTATTTTGATATTATCAAGTACCATTTCTATTTTCTTAGGGTTTTTTATAATTGCCTATATACATGGCCTCATTCTTTCACTGTAATTTAATCATTTTTTAAGAAAATTAATGAAGCGAGATTCGCTTTCTACTTATTCTTAATTGAAACTCAATTAACACTTATCAAAAATTAAAAAAACTTTGTGGCATTCAACATTTATAGAAATATTTGTGATTTTTGTAATTACGAGGTCCAGTTTCATTAATAACATTGGTTCTTTGATTCAATAAATCATTGGGCCAAGCTTCAAACTCTGATTTAGCTTACTTGGATTCGTTTCAATCTTTTGTCAGTTCCAGAGTTCCTATTGCTATGTGGGTTCATATCATTTTAGGGAAATTAATACACATCTCGTTTATGTTGTGTTGAAAATTTACAATTTGAAGTATAAAAAGGAAGTACTGATGGTACAATTTAAAAATCCGCAACAACAACTGCCACACGAACCTATAGTTGCAATCCTAATTCCATTCTCATTTATCAATCAAATGCCAATTCCCACCTTTGCTAAAAATGAATGATGACTATGGAAATCATAAGAACCATGTCTTTGTCTACATCAATCAATTGGATACTTACTTGTGAACCTAATCATCTCTATTAAATTAGGAGCACATAAGCATGCATAAATTTACAAAGATTATATAACATGTGATTTCATAGAGCATAACAATTTACAAAGATTATGCCCCTGTTTGGCCCCCATTACATGGAAAAATTAATTGGTGGAATAATATTTTTTTTGAAAAATAAGTGGTTGAAAAAGAAAAAAAAAATCGATTTACGTGTTATATTATTTTATAGAAAATTGTGTGGTTAAAAATAAGAGAGAGAAAAATGAAATTTAATGTAATGTAAATTAATGGGGCTCAAACGGGGGCTATAAAACATGTGATTTCATGTAGAAGTTGCCTCCCCTTTTCTTTACCATGAAAATTAATGCCCTAAGAATACCGGAATTTCCCCCACTTCTAACTTAAAAGGAAGAAATTCCATGTAGGTCGAACATAATTGCAAACCACGACCTCCTTGCAACGAGCCCTAAAACATGCCTTTGTCGTGACATTATTTGCATTCCAAGGTTGCGAGCTCCAATTCAATTAAATTTGAGTTTTGGTCCATCAAGTTTTGACTTTGTATTGAGTTCTTCAACTTCTAACTTTGTTCATTTCAGTCCTTGATCTTTAATAGCATCGAAATTTGTCCTTCAACTTTGGTTCCTTCAATTTTGGTCCTTCATTTTCTGAAAATGTACTATTTAACTCCCACTTCTGTTTTTTCTCCCTATATTTGGTGCCAAAGTATCAAAACTTATGAACTCATCCAGTTGACAATCCATAAGTTTCAATCATGTCATCAGCTTCCTAGTTACTATACAAGTAGACCCTTCTTCCTAGTTACCATACAATAGTATTTATTGCAGAATCCTACATAAGTAAATGTTGTCGATAAATTTGATAAAACAATAATGTATTACAATCTGACCTTGACATGTCCAAAATAAAGAAAATCCATGAGAATATATGATTGGATGATGCACAAACTAAAGACTTGAACGGATGTCAATAATATGTTGAAAATGCACTCAAAAAGGCCAAGACTTTTGAAGGAAAATATCTCCCTTCTTTGCATAAATATCTCCACCTCTACACAATTATAAAACTGTTCCTAGAACATTCCAGTCTTCGTCACAACCCAGAAACTCCCTCAGATAATTTTACTATAGATGTCACCCAACTTTGACCGAAGTTCAATTGGACACTAAAATTTAAAAGTTTCACTCGAGTGACTAAACTTCATTTCAGATGTTGTTAATGAAATTTATGGATCTATGCAGCCATTAAAATCAGATGGAATGTAGTTTTATTGAAATATTTTTCCTGAATACATGATATCCTCAACTCTAAAATTTTGTTTAACATCATTCGCAGGTATATAAATATAAATTTTTGTTTGACCTCTAGCCTACATGGCATTTCGTCTAATCTTAATGTGTATGCATCCAAATCTTGTCAATTTTATTAATGTACGTCAAAATGGAGTTACTATTTCTTTAACAAAATTAAAATTACAACTTAATTGAGACCTTTTACAGTTGGTGGCCTCCATTAGTTTTTTAGCCATGATTTCAAAGGGACCTAGAGTGTTTGAATTTGTTTAAATCTGATCCTAGAAGCTCGAACACAAATAAAAAGAGCCCAATAGGAGTTGCAATAAACCTGGCGTTGAACAAATCTAATGCAGTCCACACGTAATACAATCAACTTTACATGAAAACCAAGAATTCTGAATTGCAGGAGAAGTATGTTGCTTGCTCAAAGAATTACAATGTCATTCGTGATCTCCAAGTGGTGAAGAAGTATTTAGATATCAATCGTTTCAGGTTCATTACTATCGAAATAAATGATGCCTTACAAGAAGTTATGTGTTACAGAAATGTTTCAAAGAAGGAACCAGTCGACCCGACCAATATGGATTACTAGAACGAGGAATTCAAGCTTCTTTGCTACATGGTTAAGGTCACTTCCCACTATTTGATCCAGAAGTAACCATACTAGAGGAAGAATTTTTTTATTTTTTATTTGGTCACTGTGGTCTGAATATGTCATAGTTCTAAGCCATTTTTGTATGGCATGATTCCAAGAACAGTTTTTTCTTTTTAATAGGATCGAGGTTTATCGAAAATCCCTTCCCAAATAAAGTTGTCTTTTATACACTACTCACTTCTTGAATTATTTCATGTTATTGTTCGTAATGGTTGCTCGGTAATACTCTTACTACCCATAATAGTATAGCTGATAAATTATCTACCCATCTTGCATGATTTCAATATGGCGGTCTGAATGTAGTATAATGTAATATCAAACCTTTTGACTTATCATCAACCACAATTATAGTTGTGTCCCTAGACAATCCTATAAGTAAGTGTGTGGTTTGATTGTCCTCAGGATTTGAAAATTTATTAGGGCTTGGTTATTTCAATTTTGTACTTGGAGAGGAATATGAGGCGGCTATAGGTTTTACCTCTAGTAGGAAGCTTGTTATTTAGAGAAATAACAATTTCAAAAGTAACTTTTAAGCCTTAAAAAATTACGTTTGACTTTTTAGAAGCATGGAGTAACCATTGCTTGTACTAGAAACTAGGAACTAAATTGCTCTTACGTGATTGTAGTATTTTGTTCTTTGACAAATTCATTTATTATTTTTGTGGTATAATCTGTTTTAGAATTGTTTTGGTTGAAACTGTCTTGTTGATTGACATACTTTGTTGTTACCTAGTTAATTCCATTAGAATACCCAGACATTACCCATTCAAACATTCCTTTGATCTGAGATCATGAATCTCACGAAACCATGATAATCTAAAATGGTGTATATTGTCTATGACCCTAGGACTACTTTGTATGACTTAAAATAGAAGTGGATGGGGGATTTATTTGTGTGGGAAATAAGAAAATTATTAATCTTGGTACAACAAAAGAAATGAAGAGCTCTCAAGATTGTGCAAATTAGTTAGCACAACTAACTGCTTGGATTCCATCCAAAAATTAACCCAATATATGTTCGAATTGGAATAAAAGACATTAATTAGTGAGGTCCTTCAATGGAAATCAATATAAGATATAATATTACATGTCAACTAGTCAGGCCATTGTAGTTGAATCGATTGAATTAATTAATGGTATATATTTCAATAACCACTAAACAAATATTAGATTCCATTCTTCAAATAATTCTAAAGAAAATTTAAACCTGGGCGTTGATACAAAAAAAATTCTTTTATTATTGGTGGAGCTAAAAATTTCATGTTGTGATGTTTAGCCCCCGTTTGAGCCCCATTAATTTTCATTACATGAAATTTCATTTTTCTCTCTCTTATTTTCAATCACACAATCTTTCATAAAATAATATTACACGTAAATCGAAAAATTTTCCTTCTTTTTCAACCACTCCTTTTTTTAAAAAAAATTCTATTCTACACATTAAATTTTCCACGTCATGGGGGCCAAACAGGGGCTTAATATGTTTATTTAATTATGAACTTTTAATAACGATTTAAATCCTAAAATTTGGATCATCGTAGTTTGGTATCAAAATGGGTTAATCCATCTACTTCTGGACGAGCTACACATCAATTTGGTACAGACTATAGAGAAATGTCATTTCTTTGAAGTAACAGAGTAACAATTTTACAAACACATCTTTATTCTGATATGAAGCAATGCTTGTAAAAGTCTACAATAAATGTACCAACTCAATGTTCACATAATGAAAAACTTTACAATTGTCACATATCTATTATCACATGTGTGCAAATGATATTGGCTTTTCGATTTCGAGATGAAAACAATTATCTTGATTGTTTCTACGGGACGTGGTCCAACAATGTGAAAAACTTTCAATAGACTCAAAGGGCTATGCAAATTTTCTATTTTTTGATGTACTCATATACAGAATCATAGAAAGAGTAATGGAAATCCCTTCTTTAAGATCCTGTAGTAATTATTTGTTTGATATTAAAGTCCAAAAGTAGAATAGTAAATTGATGGAGAATGTATGTTAAAAAAATAAGGAAAAGTTTTGGATTTACTTGTACTATTATTTTATTTAACCAATATCAAGTACGTATTATTTTTTTTTTCAAATAATTGGTTCATTATTACTCTTGTAGACTCTTATTCAATTTATAGAATAATGAAAAATGTGTCTTAAAAATACATTTATATAGACAAAAGGTGAAATTGTGAGAAAATTTCAAACACAAAGGAGAGGGGTGTTTCTCCAGCTTTCTGATAGGTATGTTTTTGCACACATTCTCCATCTAAAATTTTATACCGGCTAAGACTGACTTCCTTTTTAGAAGTCACGACAAAATTTCTAATCCAAATGATAATCAATGTTTATGGAGGGCATACTAGTGTCAACGAGCCGAGTCGAGCTAACTCGTGAGCCGAAACTCGAGGCTCAAGTAAAATGGTCCGAGCTTTTCATGAGCTCAGCTGAGCCAAACTTTTGCTCGGCAAAGAAATCAAGTTACCAAGCCAAGTAGGTTTGGTTTTTTTTAATAAAGGCAGCACTATGTTGCCTTAAAGTTTAATAAGGCAGCAGGTTGCTGCCTTAAATAAGACAGCATCCTGGTGCCTTTGAACTTTAGTTAGATTTTATTTATTTTTTTATTAATTAAATATAGGCTTGTGAGTCCGAGCCAAGGAGTCATACGGGCCAGCTCAGGCTCGGACCGGGAAGGGCATCTAAAATTTCTAAATGTATATTTATCTCATTATGGGTAACATGCATTGTTGTATATGAATATAGAGAGTATTACTTGAAATGAACCAATTAAAAGAGAGTATTATATCCAACAAATAGAACTTAGTGCTGTTGCCTTTAGATAACTAAAAAACGTACTTGATATCTTGCTTTATTGCCATTAGAGAATTTTGCTATGATGCTCTCCATTATAATTTTTAATATAAGAGTTGATTTTTTATTTAGTAAGAAAATATAAAAATATTTAGTGGGACATCTTAAGGTGAAACATATAGAATTCGTTTATTTCATGAGTGTTGTACATTCTTTGTTATGAATGTTATGATTTTAGCATATGGTGATGTGTGTTCATTGAAAATTGTTAAATATCAGCCCATCCTAAAATCTTTTTTTTTTTGCTCCGCCCCTGGTCATGGTCTAATGCTTTGTAGGTTCAGAAGCAATGTTTCTTATCTAGGACACTTTTCCCAGTTTTGAACGTACATTATATAAGACCATTCCACCATATATAAATAGAAAAAGAGAGGTTTATTTAAAAAGAATATGTCACTTGGGCAGTGAACACAAAATGGGAAGAAGCCTATTTTTCACACATGAAGAGGAGCAGAGTAAGGAGTCATATACTACCCCAAGTAAAGGGGATTGTTAAAGTAAGTTAATTAGGGCATAATAATGGATGAAGGTCCAACAAATAGTTAAGTGGACTGCTCAGTGGATTCCATTTTATTAGCCATCCAACTAAGTGGAAACGGGCTGTGAGTAGCACTAATTTAAATTAGGTTTCTTCAAACTTAAATACCAAATTTTATCCTAGAGAATTAAAAGAAGTGCTTTTTGATTCGTTGGTCAAAGTAGCATTATTAGATGAAATTTTAAGTAAGCCCCTGTTTGAGCCCCATCCTCTTGAAAAAATACATTACCCAAATAGCCTCCTATAAGAAAATGAATGATATTCACCACAAGGGAGTATAAAATCTATTTTTTATTGCTTCAGTTGTAGCCTCCTGCGGTAATTCCATTTAGGCATCAAGAAGCAGCTAGGTATTCTTTGGGTTATTCGGATTCTAATCCTCCATGGAAGCCGAAGTGGGATAGTAATAGAAGTGAAGAGTCTATTTAAAAGGTTAAGATAGAACCACCAAGGGGAAAACGAAGAGGTGATGGATGATATGGAACGACAAAGGGTTATCATCTTTCATACGACGTGCCATGTCTACAAAATGATTGGGTAGTTGTACCAATCTACACTTGTTGAAAAATTGGGTTTGACTATGCTAAAACATTCTAGACCTTATAAATTGTAGTGGTTGATTGAATATGGAGAGGTTATGGTTAATAAGCAAGTCTTGGTTAGCCAATTGAGAAGTATAATGATGAGGTGATTTGAGACATAGTTCCTATTAATGTTGAGCACATTTGGGAAGGCCATGATAGTATGATAGGAAGGTGAAATATGATGGATTCAAGAGTAGGTACAACTTTTGTAAAAGACCAGAGAGCTACTATAGGTCAATAAGAACCAATTGAAATTCACAAAAAAAAAAAAAAAAGAAAATAAAAAAAAAAAAAAAAAAAAAACAAAAAAACAAACTTTTAACAAAGAGAGACAGAAGGATAGTAGGAGATAAGAGAGTGAGTGAGGTGACAAGTTGTGAGAAAAAATAGCAGAGCCACAAGAGGAAAAAGAAAGAGAATCTTCTAAAAGGAGAGAAAAGAGTTAAATTGAGAGGGCTTTAGTGAGAACTAACAAACCCCTACCCAATTTAGATATTTTTTTATTACAAGAATTCAAAGACTTGCTCCATGAAGACTTAATTAGTGGGATACCCATTGAATATCCAGTTGTTTCAATGCAAGTGGAGAATTTGATGAGCATTGAAGGAGACTATGACATGGTGAAGTATCAATACCACATACATAGGTTAGATGATGGCATGTACTTTTACGCACACTGATGCATCTAATATGAGTAATAAATCATTTATCACATGCATTCATAGGGAATCATCTACTAGTTAATTATATTCGAGTATGTTGCAAGAAATTAATTGAGCATGATAGACAATTGGAGTGCTTTGTTGGTGATTTGAGGCATGACGATGTATATTTCAATCTTGAAGTCCTTATCTATTTTGGTTTGTATTGATGATATATGGTGGGAACCAATTTAGTATCCTCTACTACTTCTACTACACGTTTCCATAGTTTATTTTTTTAAATATGCTGACTTTCTTTGGTTTAATTCCTTTTAACTATCACTGTTGAGTAGTAGTTTAGATGGAAAGTAGAGGATTGAACTATTTGCATCTTAAGATAGCAAAAGGAAGACACATCAAGTATTCCAACCATGTGATTGGGTTTGTGTGCTAAACAAAAATAGCTTGTTCGAATGCAAAATAGGTCAAGATTTTATCCTAGAGGGGATGGACCATTCCACGTACAAGGATTGAAAACAATGGCTACAACTTGGATCTTCAAGTTAAGTTTTTTGAATTTGATGTTTCTTGACTCGTCTATTTGATGTAGGTACAGATTTGAGGTCGATTCTTTCGAAGATGAAGGGAATGATACAATCCAAGGAAGGTTTATCATACAAAGTTTGAGGTCCAACTTGAAGAGAAACCGATGACGAGATCACTAGCAACTAGGATCAATGAAGCTATGTATTTACTTGCTCTAACTACAAAGGTCAAGAATTTGGAGTTAACAAACCAAGTACTAATTTCCATGTTTGGCATGAAGACAGAAACACAAGTTGGATGCACTAGAATCAATAATATACAATTGGAAACTAGTCGGATAAATCTAGCATTGTACAAAACAGAAGTGAAATTTTGGTTTTTCTATGCTATCGTTGGAGTTATAAAACTATGCGGTAGCATAGTTCATTTTCGGAACATGTTTTTTCAAAATTCTCCTAGAAGTCTATTTTTGTTAGAACTCTTGTTATGGTGTCTTTTTTATATCATTTTGATATAATTATGTTTTATTAGGTTTTTATGGGTAGGGATAAACAAGATTCATTCTTTTCATTGTAAAAGAACATATTATCAATAGCAAAGAAGATCAAAGAAGCCATGCCCTTATCCAAGTAATGTGGTTGAGTGTTTAAGTATAGCAAGCAGGACACCAAACTTCAACACACCTGATCGAAGAACCAACCGTAGTGCACTTAATTCAAGCTAAGTTCGAAGATGTAGAGCCAGGATGTAGCAGAAAAATGACACATGCTCAGGGATAAAATAGGGCATACGTGCAAGAAAGCAAAAATTTTAACCGAGGCCAAATCAAGTGAATGGCATGCACCACAACACACACCGTACAGTACAAAATCTAAAGGCAATTTATTTTTTTCATTTTCCTTTTAACTCTATTTATTTGATGTTTTACGACTCTATTTAGGATNCAGTACAAAATCTAAAGGCAATTTATTTTTTTCATTTTCCTTTTAACTCTATTTATTTGATGTTTTACGACTCTATTTAGGATTTCATTATTATTGCCTATATGATGTGAAATCATGTAGCAATAGTAGCTTCATTACCCACACAAGATTGAATCACAATCCCAATAAAGCTAAAATCTCCATTTGAAGATTGATCCAATAATTTATTGAATGAAGAATCCAAATTTATAAAGGAACGTGACCCCTTAATCGAAATATTATGAACCTTGCTATTGATTAAGTTGTGGAACACCACAAAGATCAAATCCCAGATAAGTACGAAATTGAATTCAATGAAGAACACGAGGAAAACAACCTTACTTTAGTTTTGATCTCTCAATAAGTAATTGTTCAATGAATAGAATGAGCCTGATATAAAGAGAACTCACAATAACCTTAAAAGATTTGGAAATAATCTAAAAGTTACCAAAACAAATGAATTAGACTTGAAAATATGTCTAGATTTTGACACCGTGCCTTCTCATGGATTGATCAAACGAATTCAGCCCTTCTTCTTTCCATCTAGACTACCTCTTTCATCAATAGGCTTGAATTGAATCCAAACGAGCATCTCTAAGAGATTTTTTAAACATGAGATGCTTTAGATTTTAAAGTCCCAACCTTTACAATCATGCTCCAAGAGACTCTTTGAGTTAACCTTTTAATTTAGAGAGTGAGTTCGACTCTACAAATTTGGAGATCCAAACTCAATCTCTACAATTAAATGCATTCAAAAAGTTTCAATTTTCAATGTGGGATCTAAAAAAAGCTAGTTAAAATAAAAGATGGAGAAAATTAATGAATATTTTTGAAGAGAAGTAAAATTAAATGCTAAATATAAACGGCTAGTTTGAGAACTTCAAAATTTTAACTCTCTAAATTTATAGACACTCTCCAAATGGTAGAATATGCTATTTAAAAATATAGTCCCTTGGAGATACTCTTCAAGAGTCAAATCCATACTTTGTAATTAAATGCATTCAAATAATTTCAATTTTCAATGAAAGAAAATAATATAGTAATTTCAAGGAAAGCTAGTAAAAATAAAAGAGAGTGAAAATCAATAAATATTTTTTGGGAGTAATAAAATTAAGTGTTAAATATAAAGAGCCTATTGGAGCACTTAAATTTTTTTACTCTCTAAACTCATGGACGCTCCAAGAAGTAGTTGAATGTGTAGCCCTATTATATGCAAACTCCATAAATGGCAAGTATTCCTCCAACTTTTAAAGTTCTAATTGATTATAGTACGCAAAAGTTGTGTCAATGTCCTATTAAAAACCTCAGTTTGTCTATTTATATGCAGGTGAAAAGTAGTGGAAAATAATAGTTTGGGTCCAACTTACCAAACAATACCCTCTAAAAATGACTAAAGAACTTAACATCTCTATCAAACACAATTCTCCTAGGTATGTTGCAAAGCCAACCTATTTCATTAAAGAATAAGTCAGTTATGTTCATGGCATCTTCAGTTTTATGACAAGAAATAAAGTGTACAATCTTACTAAACCAATCCACGACCGCATATGCATATGGAATCTCTACCCTTTTTAGTTCTAGGCAATCCCAGCACAAAGTCCATAGACATTTCACCCTATGGCTCAGTAGGAATACGTAAAGATATATACAAGCCTTGCGGTAGAACCTTAAACTTAGCCCTTTTACATTTAATGCATCTGTTACAAATGCAATTAACATCTAGTTTCATTTTAAGCCAACAAAAGTGTTCATTTAACATCTCTAAGGTCTTCTTAAAAGCAAAAAGTCACATTGAACCCTCGCTGTGTGCTTCATATACTAAGCCTCCGTTTGACCCCCATTAATTTTCATTTCATTCCATTTTATTTTTCTCTCTCTTATTTTCAACCACACAATCTTCCATAAAATAATATTACACGTAAATCGAAAATTTTTCTTTCT
>NW_019268192.1:0-172 GCF_002742605.1 Olea europaea var. sylvestris
TGGCATGCTAAACAACTCTTTGCATACTGAACGCATAGTTCTCCCATCTTTGGCAAAAAATATCCACTCCTAATAATTAACCACCTCAACCTTTGGCTAGCTTGATGAGCTCCACATATCCCTTCGTGCACCTCAGCCATGATCGTCTTGGCTTCTTGCAAACTTACACACT
>NW_019268192.1:2469-5031 GCF_002742605.1 Olea europaea var. sylvestris
TTTATAGCTGCTCCATTGTCGACAAGCACTTTTGCCACTGGGACGCCGTTAACTAGAGCTTTAACTTATAATGGCCTCAAGTGTTTAGTCAATTTCATGGATGGCCGTTTAAAAATAACTTTTTCGGCAGCCTCTATTTCTACTTCCTGCTTGTTTTCTGTCGAATTATCCCCCTGTAATAAGTCGACGTGCAGTATATCACGCTGATCCTCTGTCTCCTGAACTTCCTTCCTACTTCTTTCTAATGCTTCCTCATCAGTTACCCAACCTATGGGAGGGGGCATTATTCTTGGAGGTGACCCATACTTTTCAGAGCGAGGCACTCTCTTCTTCCTTTTGGGTGTCCCGTACAGTACGTAGAAGTCGAAAGGACGCCCAGATGGTTCCTCCAACAAGTCTACTTCGCGAACTTCCTCTCGATGTAGTTGCTTTAAAAGAGTATTGCGCGATATTCCTCTCTTTCTTCTTTCTGCTTCTAGGTCGATTTCTTCTTCAATATCTGTCGTCCCGTCGTCCTCTTCATCATTATAGGCCTCTCTAGAAGTCTGACCTTCTTCACATACCAGCACGCAAGCTTCTCCTTTGTTGTCCTCCTTCTCTTCTCCAACAAGTCTACTTCGCGAACTTCCTCTCGATGTAGTTGCTTTAAAAGAGTATTGCGCGATATTCCTCTCTTTCTTCTTTCTGCTTCTAGGTCGATTTCTTCTTCAATATCTGTCGTCCCGTCGTCCTCTTCATCATTATAGGCCTCTCTAGAAGTCTGACCTTCTTCACATACCAGCACGCAAGCTTCTCCTTTGTTGTCCTCCTTCTCTTCTTCTTTTTCTTTATTCTTGAATTCATTGGCCAGTAAGTAATTATTGGCCACGACAGGAGGCAACGTACCGAATTGGATAGTGAGGGGCTAATCTAGATCTTCTTCATCCCTTCTGTCTCGCTCAAACCTTGATCTCCCAGAAGAAGTTTTTGACAGTTCCTTCATTGATTCATCTGTACCGGTCTCTTCATTATTTTTTAGGACATTTTGATTGGCTACCTTGAGTAGTTTAGGCGCTTTAGGATGTGGCATTCCCTGTTGCTGCCTCATCATCCGTCCGTAGTTTCGTTGAAAGTGCCTTTGTTGGGTTCTAGTCATCTCATCGAAGGGTATTGCCCTTCCTGCATTTTACTGGAATGAATGCCATACATTTGGCCGGCGAGGTTGCAGCCTGAATGTTTTTCCATTATCTGCTGGCCTGAACTGCCTCTCAAAAGGCGGTCCTCTATAGAATGATGTACCTCGCCCTCTACCAGGCTGAGTGTTTGGGAAGAAGGTAGGGCGATGAGGATGCTGCCATGTCCCTGGTTTCTCCGTATTTCCATTCACTTCTCTTTTACACCTTGCACACAGGACGTCTTCGTCCTTTTTTGGTTCTTTCCCCTTGATTCGTTCTAAGACGCTGGGATGTGGTCTAGGATACTCTTCTCCATCATCTATGACTAACTTGAATTTTGGCAACTTGTTTTTGAATCCAGATGTCACCATGTTTACTCCAAGTGGCTGTGGGAAAGGATTTTCATCGACTGCCATCTTCTTCTTATCATCGAACGTAATTCGTCCTGATTCAATGGCATCCTACAATACATGGCGGAAAAACCAAACAATTGTTAGTCAAATGTGACCATGCATTATGCCACTTACAATATTTTTTACCCTTAATTTGTTCAGGGTTTGGCAATTTGTGCTTATCGCTCAACTTTATCTGCTTATCCCTATATAATTTATCAAATATAAGGGCAGCTTTGGTCACGTCGAATGAGAACGTTCTAGCCTTTATGTTTCCATCTTTTATGGGCTCATCTTTGCCCGATGGTCTAGGCTTGGCCATTATGGGACAAGTATATGTATCCCCTTTGACCAATTCGGCCAAACACATTTCGGTCTGGTCGTATGACTCGTCACTGATGGTATGAACATCAAAATTTGGGTCTTTGTAATAAGTCCCTTTACTAGAATTTTTCATCTGTTCTTCCTCTCTTATCAGTCGTTCATATCTAATCACATTCGCACTCAACTGAAAAAGGTCAGGAAATTCCTTGTCTTGGAATTTCTTCTTTAAATCAAAGCTCAAGCAACCCTGAGCGATTTTGACAAATTCTTTTTCGGGCAGAGGTACAAAGCACTTGCTTCTTGCTGTCTTGAACCTTTGGAGAAAACATTCTGCCCATTCGTTTGGCATTTGACGTAGATTCGCCAAATCAGCCAAAGTGACTTCAAACTCAGTTTTATAAAACTGAGCGCGAAACAACTGTTCCAATTGTTGCCATGTTTGAACAGAGTTCGCTGACAAGTTGATGAACCAGGAGAAAGCTATTCCTGTTAACGAACTAGGGAAAAACCTCATTTTATGGTAATCGGTTACATCACCACTTTGCAATGTGAATCGTCGTATGTGTTCTAGAGTAGACACCTCTCCTAAATCGGTAAACAGTGAGAATCCTGGCACTTTGTACCCTCTAGGCCATGGATATGCTTGGTCTACCCAATCAGGATATGGCTTTGTGTACGTCGGCCTAATGACG
>NW_019268193.1:0-442 GCF_002742605.1 Olea europaea var. sylvestris
ACTTATTTTCACTTTGGTCCCTCAACTATAAAGATATTCACATAGATCCAAATTAACTATAGAGATAACCAATTAACTTGTATGAGGACTTAACTGAACATTGCATTCCTATTAAATAAATTAATGCTAAGTAAAAATTCGGGATTTTACAAATGTTTTGAAATGTATAGCTTGATCACGAATGCACCTATGACACCTATTGAGTTTTTCAACTTACGGGTTTAATCCCATCTCTACAGATTGAAGGAATTCCACCTCGGGCATGGATGGAGGAGAAGATGGAGAGTGATGCAACGAGCCCATGAAAATAGGGTGAATAAGTGATTTGGATTTATTTTTATGAAATGTTTTCCAATGTTATTTCTTTAAAGTTTTGAATAACGCAAAATGTGAGAACAAGTTATGTTTTCTTCAAATAAATTACATTTTGTTGTTTTGAAAA
>NW_019268193.1:673-5031 GCF_002742605.1 Olea europaea var. sylvestris
TTTTTTTTAAAAACAAAAGGAAAATGAAAAGTTTAAGGTATTCCATGGCATCGTGCATCCATCCATCAATCTCATCCTATGGCCCAGGTATGTTCATGTTTAAAGTTAATGATTATGTTTATGTTATGATACTTTGATATGATTTAGAGAATGATCCTGAGCCTGAGCCTGAGCCAGAAGTTGAGATGGACATAGAGTCCGAACCTGAGGCGGAAGACTCCTTCGAAGATGAAGCTCCACCAAAGAAGATCTGTAGAACTTATAGGGATTATATTTAAATCCTTGTAATAGCTTCCCTTATGTCAAGAAATAAAATACTATCTTCTTTGCTTTAGCATTCGAAGAATGAAACTAATAAGAACCATATGTTTTGTCTAAATGAAATGGCCCGCGCAAACCAAAACTTGATAAGAGACCTCCTCCGAGCGGTTCAAGACCTAGGCAGGCAAAACCCGAACCAAGCTCAACCCTACCACTAGTTCCTAATGTTCCAAACCAGGCTTCAGTGGTCGAGCAATTTTGAAGGCATAAGCCCCCTACCTTCAATGGAGCAGCTGATCCACTTGTAGCCGAGGAGTGGCTTCACAAGTTGGAGCGTATATTCCAATTGATAGGGTGCACAGACGCTCAGAAAGTCCAATGTGCTTAGTTCATGTTCTCCGGTGATGCAAGTCACTGGTGGGACTCAATGTTAAGGATGAGGACCCCTGAGCAACAAGCAGAATTGACTTGGGAGCAATTCAAAGGGGAAGTAATGGACAAGTACTTTCCCCAGTCCTTGAGGGATCACAAAGAAAGTGAATTTCTCCAACTCAAGCAAAAGACTATGTCCCTGACTGACTATGAGAGGAAGTTTGATCAACTTTCAAGGTATGCTCCACATCTGGTGGATATGGAAGATAAGAAGGTACGAAGGTTTGAACAAGGGCTGAACTCAGATATAAGCATGATACTTATGTCCCATCACTTCACCACATACCGTGAAATGCTGGAAAGAGCTCATGTTATTTGGTACCAGAAGACTAGCGCCGAACAACATGGTCACTTGTTCAATCAATCGGACAATGGTCATTACCCTGTTGGACAGTTTAAATTTTAAACAGTTTTTCCATCCAATTGACACTTGACAACAATGCAAGTGACAAACAACGAGTCAAAAATCAGTGTACAAATAGCAAAGTTCAATCAATAAGAACCTTGTGACATGTACACTATGGTGCATACTTTAGTTTACACTTTGCCACGTGACATTACCCTGTCGGATAGTTTAAATGTCAAAAAAATTTCCCATCCAATTGACACTTGGCAACAATGCAAGTGTCAAACAACATGCCAAAAATCGTTGTACAAATAGCAAAGTTCAATCGGTAAGAATCTTGCCGCATGTACACTGTGGTGCACACTTTAGCTTTCCCTTTGCCACGTGATATTACCCCATTTTACTATTTAAATTTCAAATAGTCTTTGCATCTAGTTGACCATTGAAAACAATGCAAGTGTCAAATAATGTGTCAAAAATCAGTGTACAATTTGCAAAGTTCAATCGGTAAGAACTTTACGACATGTACATTATGGTGTACGCTTTAGTTTACACTTTACCTCTTGACATTACACTGTTTGATAGATTAAATTTCAAACAGTTTTCCCAACCAATTGACACTCGACAACAATGCAAGTGTCAAACAATGTGTCAAAAATTAGTGTGGAAATAGCAAAGTTCAATCGGTAAGAATCTCGCAACATGTACACTATGGTGTACGCTTTAGTTTACACTTTGCTACGTGACATTACCTTGTTGGACAGTTTAAATTTCAAATCATTTTCCCATCCAATTGACACTTGATAACAATGCAAGTGTCAAAAAATGTCTAAAAAATCAATGAACAAATAGCAAAGTTCAACCAGTAAGAACCTTGCTACACGTACACTATGGTGTACACTTTAATTTATACTTTGCCACGTGATATTACCATGTTGGATAGTTTAAATTTAAAATAGTATTTGCATCTAGTTGACCCTTGACAACAATGGAAGTGTAGAACAATGTGTAAAAAATTAGTGTACATATTGCAATGTTCAATCGGTAAGAACTTTGCGACGTATACACTATGGTGAACACTTTAGTTTACACATTGCCTCTCGACATTACGCTGTTTGACAGTTTAAATTTCAAACAGTTTTCCCACTCAATTGACACTTGACAACAATACGAGTATTAAAAAACGTGTCAAAAACCAGTGTAGATGTAGCAAAGCTCAATCGGTAAGAACCTCGCGACATGTACACTATGGTAGACGCCTTAGTTTACACTTTGCCATGTGACACTACCTTGTTGGACATTTTAAATTTCAAATAGTTTTTCCATCCAATTGACACTTGACAACAATGCAAGTGTCAAACAACGTGTCAAAAATAATTGTACAAATAGCAAAGTTCAATTGGTAAGAATCTCGCAACATGTACACTATGGTGTACACTTTAGCGTGCACTTAGCCACGTGACATTACCCAGTTGGCTAGTTTAAAATTCAAACAATTTTCCCATCCAATTAACACTTGACAACAATGCAAGTGTTAAACAACGTGTCAAAAATCAGAGTACAAATAACAAAGTTCAATCGGCATGAACCTTGCTTCACGTACACCATGGTGCACATTTTAGTTTATACATTGCCACGTGACATTACTCAGTTGAACAGTTTAAATTTCAAACTATTTTCCTATCTAATAGATGCCTGCCAATAATGCAAGTGTCAAAAAACATGCTAAAAATCAGTGTCCAAATAGTAAAGTTCAATAGGTAAGAAATGTAATTGTCAAACGTGTCAAAAATCAATGTACAAATAGCAAAGTTCAATCGATAAGAACCCTGTTTCATGTACACTATGGTGTACACTTTGGTTTACACTATGCCACGTGACATTACCCTCTTGGACAGTTTAAATTTCTAACCGTTTTCTCATCCAATTGACACTGGACAACAATGCAAGTGTGAAACAACGTGTCAAAATTAGTGTACAAGTAGTAAAGTTCAATCGGTAAGAACCTCGCGACATGTACACTATGGTGTACACTCTAGTTTACACTTTGCCACGTGATATTACTGTGATGGACAATTTAAATTTCAAACAATTTTCTCATCCAATTGACACTTGACAACAATGCAAGTGTCAAACAACGTGTCAAAAATCAGTGAACAAATAGCAAAGTTTAATCGGTAAGAACCTTGTGACATGTACACTATGGTGTAAACTTTAGTTTACACTTGACCACGTGACATTACCTTGTTGGATAGTTTAAATTTCAAATAGTTTTACCATCAGATTAACACTTGACAACAATGCAAGTGTCAAACAACGTGTCAAAAATCAGTATACAAATAACAAAGTTTAATCGATAAGAACCTTGCTACATGTACACTATGGTGTACACTTTACTTTACACTTTGCCATGTGATATTACACCGTTGGACAGTTTAAATTTCAAACAATTTTTCCATCCAATTGACAGTTGGCAACAATGCAAGTGTCAAACAACGTGTCAAAAAGCAATGTACAAATAGCAAAGTTCAATCGGTAAGAACCTTGTTACACGTACACAATGGTGTACACTTTAGTTTACAATTTGCCACGTGACGTTACACGTTGGACAACATAAATTTCAAACTTTTTTCCTATCTAATAGACACTTGACAACAATGGAAGTGTCGAACAAAGTGTCAAAAATCAGTGTACAAATAGCAAAGCTGAAAATCGGTGGGAAATGGAAGTGTCGAATGTGTCAAAAATCACTATACAAATAGCAAAGTTCAATCGGTAAGAACGTTGCTATAGGTACACTATGGTGTACACTTTGGTTTATACTTTGCCACGTGACATTACCCTGTTTGACAATTTAAATTTCAAATAGTTTTACCATCCAATTGACACTTAACAACAATGTAAGTGTCAAACAACGTGTTAAAAATCAATGTACAAATAGCAAAAGTTCTATCGGTAAAAACTTTGCTACATGTACACTATGGTGTACACTTTAGTTTACACTTTTTCACATGGCATTACCTCGTCAGATAGTTTAAATTTCAAACTGTTTTCCTTCCGTTAGACACTTGACAACAATGCAAGTGTCAAACAATGTGTCAAAAATCAGTGTACAAATAGTAAAGTTCAATTGGTAGGAAATGCAAGTATCAAACAACGTGTCAAAAATCAATGTACAAATAGCAAAGTTCAATAGGTAAGAACCCTACTTCATGTACACTATGGTGTACACTTTAGTTTACACTATACCACGTGACATTACCCTCTTGGACAGTTTAAATTTCAAACCATTTTCTCATCCAATTGACACTTGACAACA
>NW_019268194.1:0-2199 GCF_002742605.1 Olea europaea var. sylvestris
ATATATATATATATATAATTAAGGTCTTAAATTTTATTTATTTATTTATTTTTTATTATATGAGAAGAAGAAGGGAAATGAAGAGAGAGAATTGTGGGAACCAACATCTCATATGTGAAAATTTCACGCCATTGTACTAAATCTACGTGAATTCTATTTCAAATGAAAGTTTTCAAAAATCTTTCGAATTTTACAAAAGTCTATACAAATTTTAAAATGAAAATTCATAAAAATCTATGAAAAACTTTCACTAATTCCATACAAATTTATAAAAAAATCCAAAAAATTCACAGAAGTTATCACTTAAAAAAAAAAATCATCAAAATCTTCAAAAGTTCCAATTGAATACATCACGTTAATATTTGTTATAGAGAAATATAATTAACTATTTCTTATTTTATCTTTTCAAAAGAAAAAAAATTAATGTGCATTAAATAACGTATGTACTCAAATTTTCAAACCCAAATATTTTAGAACCGTGTTTTAAATCTGTGAAAATATATTTCATATATTCAACATAAAATTAAGCATTTATGTAGATATAGACTACCGTGCATTAATTGCATATCTACTTTAATTTCTAAATCTATTATATACTTAATTTTTAAACCTAGTATAGAGGAAGCATTTATAGTGCACATTTTAATGGTTGGGAATTAAGATCTTTTCATTGATTTGGCCACATGATACCTGATTAAAAACAAAAAAATTATTTGAAAGTAAGAAAAATATAAGGGTCCGTTTGATTGCAAAAATGAAATTTGGATAGAGAGAAAATGAATTGAAGGGAATTGAATTGTTTAGAATTTGTTTTAGTGGGAATTGTTAATGTATAATTTTTCACCTTAAAAATGTTAAAATAAAAGTGTCTTTTGGTTTTAGTTTGGTTTTATTTTTCATGAAAATTGTCAATTTAAGAGATATTCATTTCTACAATTGTTCTTAGAACTTGTTTCCATTGCCAAAAAAAAAAAAATAATAATAATAAAAAAAAATTCCAAAAGTCATCTATATTTTGGTGTTCGTTTGACTTTATTTTATATGAAAATTTTCAATTTAAGAGATATCCTCTTTTACAATTGTTCTTAAAATTTGTTTCAATTGTCAAAAATAAAATATAAAAAAAGGTGGAAAACATAAAACCACCTACCTCATGGAAAAATGAATTCTCCAAAAATCAAGAATTGGTGCTCGTGCGAGGCAAAGGTGGAAAATGAATTGGTGAAAAAAATTTGGCTATCAAACAAGCCAAAAGTGGAAAATGGAATTTGTTTCCCATTTTCCATGGAAAAAATTGGGCTATCAAACTATAGCCTAAAATATATGGAGAATAACAACACAAAGATTTACATGAAGAAATTCCAAAACAAAGAAAACCGAGGGATGTCAAAGATGTTATGTTAATAAATAATTATTGTCCACATGAACTCTACATCAATCACAAGAAGGGACCCATTGAAAGCCCAAGTATCTTTGAATATTTAGGTCTTGACCGTTGAGGCACTGATGAGTGTGTTTCACCGATCATATTAATGCTACTTAATCTTGTTATTTCGCTTGATTTTTAGAGCTTATGAACTTTTTGATTTGAGTTTTCGTGTTATCTTATAGAGTAGGTAAATTGATGTGAATGATACGAAACTTGGAGAAAAGGGTGATTTTGGCATGAATTAGGAAAAGTTGATGTTGATTTGGTGAAAACTTGATGATTGGAGACTAAATTGAAAGAAAGAAGTGAATAACGATGAAAAATGGTGAAATCCAAAGTTTAAGGACTCAATTATAATTTTTAAATAGTTGATTCGGGCCACAATGATAATTGATGAGGGTTAAGAGGCAATGGGATGCAATTTGATGTAAAAAATGAGTGATATATGATAAAAATATTTCCAAAAATCAATTTTCCACCGCTCAAGTATGTTCCAAGCTTTTAGCCAAAGATTGAGCTCCATTTTTGATATAATAAATGTTCAAATTGAAAAAAAGTTATCTAAAATAAAGTTTTATCCCTTTGAGTTTTCTTTTCAACGCACTTTAAATCGTCTCAATCGAGTATCAAGAAAAAAAGTTATGATAGAAGTATTAAAAGTTGTGCAATGCAATCAAAGCTGACCCGAGCGCTATCCCTCAGTGCCTAGGTGCCAGATTGCTTTTTTCCCCATAGTTAGTGTCCAGGCTCCCAATCTCAGCGCTTAGGCA
>NW_019268194.1:19436-24466 GCF_002742605.1 Olea europaea var. sylvestris
AAAAGAATTGTTATCGTTGGGCAGAAATATGTTGAAATTTTTATATAATTTCTTATTATTGAGTACTGATGTTGAGTTTCTTCAAGAGTATATAGATAATTTCATTCATTTTAGCAGACGGGCTTCTTATTTATAGAGTTTTGATTTATACCCAATTGATGCTGTAATCTTCCATTGTTCTAAATGCAGGTTCCCACTTGTACATATGGCACAAGACTTTAGTTGGATGATGCATCAGTCAGATGATTTCTTTCAGACATTTATGAAGGTGTTGAAGAGTTCGTTAAATTTGCCATGTCTCGAACAAGAGTTGGAGCTATGATTAAATGTCCATAATCTATATGTAACAATGAAGGTTTCTAAAGTAGATGTGAAATTTTATATTTATAAAAATGAATTTACAAGGAGTTATATGCAATGGAATGTACATGGAGAATCATTCACTTCCAATGGCGATAGTCGCGATGGGTTTTGAAAAGTATAAATTAATCCAAATGTTTGTAGGCATGAGGAACAAGCCCCAAATCAACATGCAACAAATTTCTTTAGACTATTAGAAGAAGTTGGCACAATAATCATGGTTGTAGTAAGCATATCAACCTTTCTATAATGGCAAAACTTTTAAATCTAAAGTCTAAATTCAACATGCCTATAGCATGTTATGATTGTATGTTATCATCATTAAGAAAATTATCCTTAATTATACTGTAGAGCATACATGTTATGGAAATTAAAGAATCAATTAATTGATAATGAAATGTCACACCCCATACATAGTGAGGAATGGAAGCACTTTGGTAGAATTTATCCTTAATTTTCTCTTGAACTACGTAGTGTACGCCTCGGTTTATGCATGGACGATTTCAGCCCCTTTGGCATGTCTAATGCGCAATACTCAAGTTGTCCAATAACCATTGTTGTGTCTCCAGCCATGAATGTGCATGAACAAGAAAACTTGTTTTCGAGTATGGCAATCCAAAGACCGAAGAGTCCAGGGAAAAATTAGGATGTTTATTTGCATCCTCTCGTTGATGAACTAAAATTGCTTTGGGATGGTGTTTAAACTTATGACATGCATAACAAGAAGAATTTCCACTTAAAAACTACATTGATGCGGACTATTAGTGATTTTCCGAGATATGGCATGTTGTCTGGGTGGAGTGCGCATGCCTTAAAGTCTTGTCCATATTTTATTGGGCAAACTGAATCCTTTAGACTTAAAAATTGTGAAAAACATCTTTTTTGATTGTCATCGCCTATTCTTGCCACTTGAGCATTCATTTAGAAAACAAAGAGATAAGTTTTACAAAGGTACAGTCGAGAAGGACATAACACGACAAAGGCTAACCAGTATAATGTCTCTCTTACACATTGAAAGTGGCAGGGCTAATGAGAGAAAAGAAATGGAAGGTTTTGGTTGTAGCTATAATTGGGTAAAGAATAACATTTTCTGGGAGTTGCGTTATTGGGATACAAATCTTAGAAGACACACTTTAGATGTGATGCACATTGAAAGAATGTATTCGACAATATATTCAACACAATTATGTATATAAAAGGAGAAACCAAAGACAACTTCATGGTCATAAAGGAACTGGAGCTCTATTAGCCTTTCAGAGCTTCATATATGTGAAGATAAAAGAAGGAAATTGTTCAAACCAAAGGCCTCTTATAGCTTAACTAATGAACAAAAACGAGAAGTATGCAATTGAATTATATATTTAAGAATGCCTGATGGTTCTACATCAAATATTTCACGTTGTTTTAAGGGTGACTATGAATTCTATGGAGTGAAGAGCCATGCTTGTCATATTTCTATGGAAAGATGCTACCGATTGCATTTAAGACTTGTTGTCGATACCAATTTCGGAAACTTTAAATGAACTTAGCCCTTTTTTAAAGATATTTGCTCTACTTTATTGAGGGTAAAAGATATGGAGCAATTGGAATAAAACATCGTTGTGACATTATGCAAGCTTGAAGAGATATTTCCACTAGGATTGTTTCATTCAATGGAACATTTACCTATTCGTCTAGCATATGAAACAAAGGTTAGAGGTCCTATTTAGTATCGTTGGATGTATCATTTTGAGAGGTATCATATTCTTTAAAATTTAAATTACTTTGAAACGAGAATGATATTAACTTCGTCTGTCACAAGTTCCTACACCACTTAAAAAAAGAAGGTGAAAAATTGGGCTCATGTTGAGGCATCGATTAGGTATATCTATTAGAAGAAATGTCAACTTTTTGCTCTTGTATTGTGATCAAAATATTACGACAAGATTGAATCATTTGTTTGAGGAATGATGATGGAGGTCTTGTCAATCCCTTACTATCTATTTTTACTCACCCTAGACAATCTTTTGGCTTTCAACATCATAATGTTAAATTAATGACAATTGAGGAATTCAGGGCATCTTCAATATGCTTCTGAATCGCTGAATTGTATGCTTAGTTAGCAGCATTATAGTTTTTCAATATTATGCAGGAAGTTTGATAAACATATGAAAACGTTGTAGCTGGTTAAAGGCTTTAACTATGGGTCCCTCCCATAGAGTTAATTGTTATAAGTTTTTAAATTTCACACTTTAGACTATTGTTCCTTCAAAGCAACACCGAACACCAGTGTGTGCATACTACTAGGAAGTTGTCATAATGATTATGAGTGCGACTACAATGGTATGTTAACTGAAATATTGGAACTTAATTATTTAGGAGATGTTGGAAACAAGGTTATTTTATTCACGTGTGTTTGGTTTGACACCAATGGTGAAGTTGGAGTCCATCAAAGATTCGGCCTTGTCAAGCTTAGCCCCGTTTGGTCCCCATTAATTTTCATTCCATTACATTCCAGTTTTCTCTCTCGTATTTTCAACCACACAATTTTCCATAAAATAATATTACATGTAAATTGAAAAATATTTCTTCTTTTTCAACCACTCATTTTCATAAAAAAAAAAAAACACTATTCCACCTATTTTCATTTCAAAAAAATAGTGTCCAAACATGCCCTTAATCAAAAGAAGAAACTATATACAAATGATATGTCTCAACAAGTATATTAAACGTGTTTTCTTACGAATGCTAGAGATAGACTTGATTGGTGGGCGGTTGTGAAAACAAAAGCAAGAAATGTTCCCAATATTTATCATATCGGAGAATGAAAGTGTTATGTGTGGGTCAAACTTGCATTCCAAGATGATCAACCATCATCTACCAAGTAGGTTGTTCAAATAACATTAGACTTTTATGGCCAAAATTTAGCTCGTGACTTTTTGGGGCTGAAAAAGTGGACGGGGCTAAATCTAGGATGTCCAATATAGAAGAATAAACGAAAGGCTCTTAGAAGAAAATATCAGAACTAGATTACGTTGACAGTGGTGATTTTCATAACAAGTTCAAGTGAAGGAGAAAATTGTATTCTCATTATTCTTTTCATTTTTAGTTAATTATTTATGTCATTGTTCATACTTTCCATGTGCTTGATGTAGGATGACATTTGACCGGTATATGGGAAAGAGAATAGTGGCCAGATTGGAGTAGCTCCTGAGGAGATGTGATGTTTTAGTAACTAAATTTGACAAATTGGATGATTTTGACAAATGATATTCAGGAATTCAAATATGGAGTTCACAATAGTCGAACCCATGTCAAATACTAGTAGAAATCTCTTAATTAAACTTGCTTAACCTCACTCTCTCTATGTTTAAATTGGACCCCTTGTATATGTTCGATAATAATGAATTTTATAATGTTTCATTGCAATCAGCGTTGTACTCTACCTTGAATTCATGTTGGACACAATTTGTTTTGTTGGGCATCACTTGTCTTTTGCTGGACAATCTTGTATTCTATTTGAGAACTCTACCGCCTTCGACTTTTTAATGTTATTTCTTTAATTGGTTTCTTAATATTTGATGTTGTGACCTCTAAATTCTAGCAAAGTTTACAATTCTCATGGTACTTGCACATTATGTTGTGTAGAGTAAACATAGGTAGTGGATTGTAATTAGGAGTTATATCGGCTGGAGGTGGACTAGCAGTGATTAAACATGTCGTGGTAATCGTCTGATTGAGAAATGAATTTGAGGAAAGCAAGAGGTTTTCGATTAAATGATGTTGGTTGAAATGCCGGATGGGAAATACATTGTGCTGTTCCAGATGCAAGGAACATTTGAGGCCCAATTGTATGGTGTATGGTTTCTCCACCATTGATGGAGCATGGAGTTATCTTGGAAATTTTGGGGTTTTCTTTGTTGTTCACAGCCATAAAGGCTTGTTGTGAGAAGTAACTCTTGGAGGATCGGACTATATGTAGATAATATAGTCTACAATCAAGAAGAGTGGAATGATAGTCCATAATGAATATGTGGGAGGAACACAATGTGGAACCAGTCGAAGAACTTTTGAGGATAACATCATCGATATATATTGAATTAATGCAATCAAAGCTAGATCGAAAACAATTTCAAGAATTTTATCTTGATAGTATAATTTTATCTTTAATTTCTTTTGAAAGTTTAATTTAGTGTCCAATTATAATCATAGAGTTAGAGGATAATCAAACTCCATTACCAAGTCTCAAATCAATGAACGTTCTTTGAGGCTTGGCGAGAAATTGGAGGATCATACTATTTGTAGATAACATATTCTACAATCAAGAAGAGTGGAAAGATAATCTAGGATGGATATATACGACACAATACAAAGGAGGAACTCGATATGGTACCAGTCGAAGAACTTTTCAAGAATTTTATCTTGATAATATAATTTTCTCTTCATTTTTTTTAAAAATTATATCGAATTCGCCATTCAATGATTGGCGAATTCAGAATTGCAGGATCGGTCTATTTGTAGACATTAGAAAGCATGAATTAGAAAAATCAAACAGTACGACCACATCATGTATTCATTACATGATTGACCTGTTGTGGGATTCGACACAATGTAACTAAATAACAATTTTTGCAATTAATTTTAATATTTTTATTAATAGTAACTAGTCTCACAAAAATCAATTTTTTTTT
>NW_019268195.1:0-5030 GCF_002742605.1 Olea europaea var. sylvestris
CCCAGGCGCGTTTTTTGTTTCCGATCAGCCTGTCAAATTTTGGCCAATTCCGACACAGTCGCGAAAAATGACGAAATTGTCCCCGCCGTGATTTTTGTTCCCGGTCATTCTGTCAAATTTTAGCCAATTCCGACACAGTCGCGAAAAATGACGAAATTGCCCCCGGCGCGGCATTTGTTCCCGATTAACCTGTCAAATTTTAGCCAATTCCGACACAGTCGAGAAAAATGACGAAATTGCCCCCGGCGCGGTCTTTGTTTCCGATAAACCGGTCAAATTGTAGCCAATTCCGACACAGTCGCGAAAAATGACGAAATTGTCCCCGCCGTGATTTTTGTTCCCGGTCATTCTGTCAAATTTTAGCCAATTCTGACACAGTCGCGAAAAATGACGAAATTGCCCCCGGCGCGGCATTTGTTCCCGATTAACCTGTCAAATTTTAGCCAATTCCGACACAGTCGAGAAAAATGACGAAATTGCCCCCGGCGCGGTCTTTGTTTCCGATAAACCGGTCAAATTGTAGCCAATTCTGACACAGTCTCGAAAAATGACGAAATTGCCCCAGGCGTGTTTTTTGTTTCCAATCAGCCTGTTAAATTTTGGCCAATTCCGACACAGTCGCGAAAAATGACGAAATTGCCCCAGGCGCGATTTTTGTTTCCGATCAACTTGTCAAATATCAGCCAATTTCGACACGGTCGCGAAAAATGACGAAATTGCCCCCAGCGCTATTTTTGTTCCCGATCAACCAGTCAAATTGTAGCCAATTCCAACACAGTCGCGAAAAATGACGAAATTGCCCCCGGCGCGGTTTTCGTTTCCGATCAACCTGTCAAATTCTGGCCAATTCCAACACATTCGCGAAAAGTGACGAAATTGCCCCCGGCGTGGGTTTTGTTCCCGATCAAGCTGTCAAATTTTGGCCAATTCCGACACAGTCGCGAAAAATGACGAAATTGCCCCAGGCGCGTTTTTTGTTTCCGATCAGCCTGTCAAATTTTGGCCAATTCCGACACAGTCGCGAAAAATGACGAAATTGCCCCCGACGCGGTTTTTGTTTCATATCAACCGATCAAATTTTAGCAAATTTCGACACATTCGCAAAAAATGACGAAATTGCCCCCAGCGCATTTTTTGTTCCCGATGAACCTGTCAAATTTTAGCCAATTCCGAAACAGTCGCGAAAAATGACGAAATTGCCACCGGCGCGGTTTTTGTTCCCGATCAACCTGTCAAATTTTAGCCAATTCAGACACATTCGCGAAAAATGACGAAATTGCCCACGGCGCGATTTTTGTTCCCGATCAACCTGTCAAATTTTGTCAAATTCCGACACAATCGCGAAAAATGACGAAATTGCCCCCGGCGCGGATTTTGTTCCCGATGAACCTGTCAAAATTTAGCCAATTTCGAAACAGTCGCGAAAAATGACGAAATTGCCCCCGGCGGGGTTTTTGTTCCTGATCAACCTGTCAAATTTTAGCCAATTCCGACGCATTCGCAAAAAATGACGAAATTGCCCACGGCGCGATTTTTGTTCACGATCAACCTGTCAAATTTTGGCCAATTCCGACACAGTCGCGAAAAATGACGAAATTGCCCCCGGCGCGGCTTTTGTTCCCGATTAACCTGTCAAATTTTAGCTAATTCCGACACAGTCGAGAAAAATGACGAAATTGCCCCTGGCGTGGTTTTTGTTCCCGATGAACCTGTCAAATTTTAGCCAATTCCGACAAAATCGCGAAAAATGACGAAATTGCCCCCGACGCGATTTTTGTTTCCGATCAACCTGTCAAATTTTAGCCAATTCCGACACAGTCGAGAAAAATGACGAAATTGCCCACGGCGTGGTTTTGGTTCCCGATCAACCAGTCAAATTTGATCCACTTCCGACGCAGTCGCGAAAAATGACGTAATTGCCCCCGACGCAGTTTTTGTTTCCGGTCAACTTGTCAAATTTTCGCTAATTCCAACACAGTCGAGAAAAATGACGAAATTGCCCCCGGCGAGGTCTTTATTTCCGATCAACCGGTCAAATTTTAGCCAATTCCGACACAGTCGCGAAAAATGATGAAATTGCCCCAAGCGCGTTTTTTATTTCCGATCAGCCTGTCAAATTTTGGCCAATTCCGACACAGTCGCGAAAAATGACGAAATTGCCCCTGGCGCGATTTTTTGTTCCCGATCAACCTGTCAAATTTTAGCCAATTCCGACACAGTCGCGAAAAATGACGAAATTGCCCGCAGCGCTGTTTTTGTTCCCGATCAAACTGTCAAATTTGAGTGAATTCCGACAAAATCGCGAAAAATGACGAAATTGCCCCGACGCGGTTTTTGTTTCCGATCAACCTGTCAAATTTTATCCAATTCCGACACAGTCGAGAAAAATGACGAAATTGCCCGCGGCGCGGTTTTTGTTTCCGATCAACCTGTCAAATTCTGGCCAATTCCGACACAGTCGTGAAAAATGACGAAATTGCCCCCGGTACGATTTTTGTTCCCGATCAACCTGTCAAATTTTAGCCAATCCCGACGCCGTCGCGATAAATGACGAAATTGCCCCTGGCGCGGTTTTTGTTTCCGATCAACCTGTCAAATTCTGGCCAATTCCGACACAGTCGTGAAAAATGACGAAATTGCCCCCGGTACGATTTTTGTTCCCGATCAACCTGTCAAATTTTAGCCAATCCCGACGCCGTCGCGATAAATGACGAAATTGCCCCTGGCGCGGTTTTTGTTTCCGATCAACCTGTCAAATTCTGGCCAATTCCGACACAGTCGTGAAAAATGACGAAATTACCCCCGACGCGATTTTTGTTTCCGATCAACCTGTCAAATTTTAGCAAATTTCGACACAGTCGCAAAAAATGACGAAATTGCCCCCGCCGCGTTTTTTGTTCCCGATGAACCTGTCAAATTTTAGCCAATTTCGAAACAGTCGCGAAAAATGACGAAATTGCCCTCGGCGTGGTTTTTGTTCCCGATCAACCTGTCAAATTTTAGCCAATCCCGACACATTCGCGAAAAATGACGAAATTGTCCACGGCGCGATTTTTGCTCCCGATCAACCTGTCAAATTTTGTCCAATTCCGACACAGTCGCGAAAAATGACGAAATTGCACGCGGCGCGACTTTTGTTCCCGATTAACCTGTCAAATTTTGGCCAATTCCGACACAGTCGAGAAAAATGACGAAATTGCCCCTGGCGCGGTTTTTGTTCCCGATCAATCAGTCAAATTTGGGCCCATTCCGACACCGTCACGAAAAATGACGAATTTGCCCCTGCGTGATTTTTGATTCCCATCCATCGGTCAAATTTTAGCCGATTCGGACACCGTCGCGAAAAATGTCAAAATTGGCCCCGGCGAGATTTTTGTTTCCGATCAGCCTGACAAATTTTGGCCAATTCCGACACAGTCGCGAAAAATGACGAAATTGCCCCCGGCGCGATTTTTGTTCCCGATCAACCTGTCAAATTTGATCCACTTCCGACGCAGTCGCGAAAAATGACGTAATTGCCCCAGACGCAGTTTTTGTTTCCGGTCAACTTGTCAAATTTTCGCTAATTCCGACACAGTCGAAAAAAATGATGAAATTGCCCCCGGCGAGTTCTTTATTTCCGATAAACCGGTCAAATTTTAGCCAATTCCGACACAGTCGCGAAAAATGACGAAATTGCCCCAGGCGCATTTTTTGTTTCCGATCAGCCTGACAAATTTTGGCCAATTCCGACACAGTCGCGAAAAATGACGAAATTGCCCCCGCCTTGGTTTTTTTCCCGATCATTCTATCAAATTTTAGCCAATTCTGACACAGTCGCGAAAAATTACGAAATTGCCCCCGGCGCGGTTTTTGTTTCCGATCAACCTGTCAAATTTTAGGAAATTCCGACTCAGTTGCAAAAAATGACGAAATTGCCCCCGGCGTGATTTTTGTTTCGGATCAACCTGTCAAATTTCAGCCAATTCCGACACAGTCGCGAAAAATGACGAAATTGCCCCCGGTGCGGTTTTTGTTTCCGATCGACCAGTAAAATTTTGGCCAATTCCGACACAGTCGAGAAGAATGACGAAATTGCCCGTGACGCAATTTTTGTTCCCGATCAGCCTATCAAATTTTAACAAATTCCGACACAGTCGCAAAAACTGACGAAATTGCCCCCGACGCGACTTTTGTTCCGATCAACCTGTCAAATTTTAGCCAATTCCGACACAGTCGCGAAAAATGACGAAATTGACCGCGGCGCGGTTTTTATTCCCGATCAACCTTTCAAATTGTGGCCAATTCCGACACAGTCGCGAAAAATGACGAAATTGCACCCGGCGCGGCTTTTGTTCCCAATTAACCTGTCAAATTTTAGCCAATTCCGACACAGTCAAGAAAAATGACGAAATTGCCCCTGGCGCGGTTTTTGTTCCCGATGAACCTGTCAAATTTTAGCCAATTTCTGACAAAATCGCGGAAAATGACGAAATTGCCCCCGACGCGATTTTTGTTTCCGATCAACCTGTCAAATTTTAGCCAATTCCCACACCGTCGAGAAAAATGACGAAATTGCCCTCGGCGCGGTTTTTGTTCCCGATCAACCTGTCAAATTTGATCCACTTCCGACGCAGTCCTGAAAAATGACGTAATTGCCCCCGACGCAGTTTTTGTTTCCGGTCAACTTGTCAAATTTTCGCTAATTCCGACACAGTCGAGAAAAATGACGAAATTGCCCCCGGCGAGGTCTTTATTTCCGATAAACCGGTCAAATTTTAGCCAATTCCGACACAGTCGCAAAAAATGACGAAATTGCCCCAGGCGCATTTTTTGTTTCCGATCAGCCTGACAAATTTTGGCCAATTCCGACACAGTCGCGAAAAATGACGAAATTGTCCCCTCCGTGGTTTTTTTCCCAATCATTCTGTCAAATTTTAGCCAATTCCGACACAGTCGCGAAAAATTACGAAATTGCCCCCGGCGCGGTTTTTGTTTCCAATCAACCTTTCAAATTTCAGCCAATTCCGACACAGTCGTGAAAAATGACG
>NW_019268196.1:0-5030 GCF_002742605.1 Olea europaea var. sylvestris
AGGGATTTCGGCCATTTTTCGAAAGAATTAGCACTTTTATACTTGGATGGCTTGGATAGTCGGCGTACGAAGAATTGAGCGTAACTTTTGCACACGGTGTCCGTTTTGGGCACATAAGCACTTTTTGGAAATGTAGCGTTCGTCGTGACGTCTGACGGATTTCGGCCATTTTTTGAAAGACAGAGCAATTTTATGTTTCAAGGCTTGTATAGTCGGCTTACGAAGAATTGAGCGTACCTTTTGCACATGGTGTCCGTTTTGGGCCCATAAGTACTTTTTGGAAATGTAGCGACCCTTTTGGATTGAACTCACCACTTCGTCATGACGTATGACGGATTTCGGCCATTTTTTGAAAGAATTAGCACTTTTATACTTGGAAGGCTTGGATAGCAGGCGTACGAAGAATTGAGCGTACCTTTTGCACACGGTGTCCGTTTTGGGCCCATATGTACTTTTTGGAAATGTAGCAACTCTTTTGGATTGAACTCACAACTTCGTCGTGATATATAAGGGATTTTGGCCATTTTTTGGAAAGAGTGAGCAGTTTTAGGTTTGGAAGGCTTGGATAGTCGGCGTACGAAGAATTGAGCGTAACTTTTGCACACGGTGTCCATTTTGGGCACATAAGTACTTTTTGAAAATGTGGCGACCGTTTTGGATTGAACTCACCACTTCGTCGTGATGTATGACGGATTTCAGCCATTTTTTTAAAGAATTAGCACTTTTATACTTGGAAGGCTTGGATTGTCGGCGTTCGAAGAATTGAGCTTACCTTTTGCACACGGTGTCCGTTTTGGGCCCATAAGTACTTTGTTGAAATGTAGCGACCCTTTTGGATTGAACTCACAACTTCGTCGTGACCTATAGGGGATTTCGGCCATTTTTCGAAAGAATTAGCACTTTTATACTTGGATGGCTTGGATAGTCGGCGTACGAAGCATTGAGCATACCTTTTGCACACGGTGTCCGTTTTGGGCCCATAAGTACTTTGTAGAAATGTAGCGACCCTTTTGGATTGAACTCACCACTTCGTCGTGACCTATAGGGGATTTCGGCCATTTTTCGAAAGAATTAGCACTTTTATACTTGGATGGCTTGGATAGTCGGCGTACGAAGCATTGAGCATACCTTTTGCACACGGTGTCCGTTTTGGGCCCATAAGTACTTTGTAGAAATGTAGCGACCCTTTTGGATTGAACTCACCACTTCGTCGTGACCTATAAGGGATTTCGGCCATTTTTCGAAAGAATTAGCACTTTTATACTTGGATGGCTTGGATAGTCGGCGTACGAAGAATTGAGCATACCTTTTGCACACGGTGTCCGTTTTGGGCACATAAGCACTTTTTGGAAATGTAGTGTTCATCGTGACGTCTGACGGATTTCGGCCATTTTTTGAAAGAAAGAGCAATTTTATGTTTCAAGGCTTGTATAGTCGGCTTACGAAGAATTGAGCGTACCTTTTGCACATGGTGTCCGTTTTGGGCCCATAAGTACTTTTTGGAAATGTAGCGACCCTTTTGGATTGAACTCACCACTTCGTCATGACGTATGACGGATTTCGGCCATTTTTTGAAAGAATTAGCACTTTTATACTTGGAAGGCTTGGATAGCAGGCGTACGAAGAATTGAACGTACCTAGGCTTGGATAGTCGGCGTACGAAGAATTGAGCGTAACTTTTGCACACGGTGTCCATTTTGGGCACTTAAGTACTTTTTGAAAATGTAGCGACCCTTTTGGATTGAACTCACCACTTCGTCGTGACGTATGATGGATTTCGGCCATTTTTTGAAGAATTAGGACTTTTATACTTGGAAGGCTTGGATAGTAGGCGTACGAAAAATTGAGCGTGCCTTTTGCACACGGTGTCCGTTTTGGGCCCATAAGTACTTTTTGGAAATGTAGCAACCCTTTTGGATTGAACTCAAAACTTCTTCGTGACCTATAAGGGATTTTGGCCATTTTTTGGAAAGAGTGAGCAGTTTTATGTTTGGAGGCTTGGATAGTCGGCGTACGAAGAATTGAGCGTACCGTTTTGCACACGGTGTCCGTTTTGGGCCCATAAGTACTTTTTGGAAATGTAGCGACCCTTTTGGATTGAACTCACAACTTCGTTGTGACCTATAAGGGATTTCGGCCATTTTTCGAAAGAATGAGCAATTTTATGTATGGAAGGCTTGGATAGTCGGTGTACGAAGAATTGAACGTAACTTCTGCACACGGTGTACGTTTTGGGCCCTTAAGTACTTTTTGGAAATGTAGCGACCGTTTTGGATTGAACTCAGCACTTCGTCGTGATGTCTAACGGATTTCGGCCATTTTTTGAAAGAATTAGCACTTTTATACCTGGAAGGCTTGGATAGTCGACGTACAAAGAATTGAGCGTACCTTTTGCACATGATGTCCGTTTTGGGCCCATAAGTACTTTTTGGAAATGTAGCGACCGTTTTGGATTGAACTCACCACTTCGTCGTGACGTATGATGGATTTCTGCCATTTTTTGAAAGAAGTAGCAATTTTATGCTTGGAAGGCTTGGATAGTCGGCGTACGAAGAATTGAGCGTAGCTTTTGCACACGGTGTCCGTTTTGGGCCCATAAGTACTTTTTGGAAATGTAGCGACCCTTTTGGATTGAACTCAAAACTTCGTCGTGACGTATGAAGGATTTCGGCCATTTTTTGAAAGAATTAGCACTTTCATACTTGGAAGGCTTGGATAGTCGGCGTACGAAGAATTGAGCGTACGTTTTGCACACGGTGTCTGTTTCGGGCCCATAAGTACTTTTTGGAAATGTAGTGACCCTTTTGGAATGAATTCAAAACTTCGTCGTGACATATGATGGATTTCGGCCATTTTTTGAAAGAAAGAGCAATTTTATGTTTGAAGGCTTGGATAGTCGGCGTATGAAGAATTGAGCGTCCCTTTTGCACACGGTCTCCGTTTTGGGCCCATAAGTACTTTTTGGAATTGTAGCAACCCTTTTGGATTGAACTCACTACTACGTCGTGACGTATGATGGATTTCGGCCATTTCTTGAAGAATTAGCACTTTTATACTTGGAAGGCTTGGATAGTCGGCGTACGAAGAATTGAGCGTACGTTTTGCACACGGTGTCCGTTTTGGGCCCATAAGTACTTTTTGGAATTGTAGCAACCCTTTTGGATTGAACTCACAACTTCGTCGTGACCTATGAGGGATTTTGGCCATTTTTTGGAAAGAGTGAGCAGTTTTATATTTGAAGGCTTGGATAGTCGGCGTACGAAGAATTGAGCGTACCTTTTTGCACAAGGTGTCTGTTTTGGGCCCATAAGTACTTTTTGGAAATGTAGCGACCCTTTTGGATTGAACTCACTTCGTCGTGACCTATAAGGGATTTTGGTCATTTTTTGGAAAGAGTGAGTAGTTTTATGTTTGGAAGGCCTGGATAGTCGGCATGCGAATAATTGAGCGTAACTTTTGCACACGGTGTCCGTTTTGGGCCCATAAGTACTTTTTGGAAATGTAGCGATTGTTTTGGATTGAACTCACCACTTCGATGTGACCTATGACGGATTTTGGCCATTTTTTGAAAGAATTAGCACTTTTATACTTGGAAGGCTTGGATAGTAGGCGTACGAAGAATTGAGCGTACCTTTTGCACACGGTGTCCGTTTTGGGCCCATAAGTACTTTTTGGAAATGTAGCGACCCTTTTGGATTGAACTCAAAACTTCATCGTGACGTATGACGGATTTCACCCATTTTTTGAAAGAAAGAGCAATTTTAAGTTTGAAGGCTCGGATAGTCGGCTTATGAAGAATTGAGAGTACCTTTTGCACATGGTGTCCGTTTTGGGCCCATAAGTACTTTTTGGAAATGTAGCGACCCTTTTGGATTGAACTCACCACTTCATCGTGACGTATGAAGGATTTCGGCCATTTTTTGAAAGAATTAGCACTTACATACTTGGAAGGCTTGGATAGTCGGCGTACGAAGAATTGAGCGTACGTTTTGCACACGGTGTCCGTTTCGGGCCCATAAGTACTTTTTGGAAATGTAGTGACCCTTTTGGAATGAATTCAAAACTTCGTCGTGACGTATGATGGATTTCAGCCATTTTTTGAAAGAAAGAGCAATTTTATGTTTCAAGGCTTGTATAGTCGACGTATGAAGAATTGAGCGTACCTTTTGCACACGATGTCCGTTTTGGGCCCATAAGTACTTTTTGGAAACGTAGCGACCCTTTTGGATTGAACTCACCACTTCGTCGTGACGTATGATGGATTTCAGCCCTTTTTTGAAGAATTAGCACTTTTATACTTGGAAGGCTTGGATAGTAGGCGTACGAAGAATTGAGCGTACCTTTTGCACACGGTGTCCGTTTTGGGCCCATAAGTACTTTTTGGAAACGTAGCGACCTTTTGGATTGAACTCAAAACTCCGTCGTGACGTATGACGGATTTCGGCCATTTTTCGAAAGAAAGAGCAATTTTATTTTTGAAGGCTTGGATAGTCGGCGTACGAAGAATTGAACGTAACTTTTGCCCACGATGTCCGTTTTGGCCCCATAAGTACTTTTTGGAAATGTAGCGGCCCTTTTGGACTGAACTCACCACTTCATCGTGACGCATGATAGATTTTGGCCATTTTCTGAAAGAATTAGCACTTTTATACTTGGAAGGCTTGGATAGTCGGCGTACGAATAACTGAGCGTACCTTTTACACACGGTGTCCGTTTTGGGCCCATAAGTACTTTTTGAAAATGTAGCGACCCTTTTGGATTGAACTCACGACTTTGTCGTGACGTATGACGGATTTTGGCCAATTTTTGAAAGAAAGAGCAATTTCTTGTTTGAAGGCTTGGATAGTCGGCGTACGAAGAATTGAGCGTACCTTTTGCACACGGTGTTCGTTTTGGGCACATAAGTACTTTTTGGAAATGTAGCGATCCTTTTGGATTGAACTCACAACTTCGTCGTGACCTATAAGGGATTTTGGTCATTTTTTGGAAAGAGTGAGTAGTTTTATGTTTGGAAGGCCTGGATAGTCGGC
>NW_019268197.1:0-5030 GCF_002742605.1 Olea europaea var. sylvestris
GATATGCTTAATTCAACAGCATTTATAAAACATAAAATTTACAAATTCTCAATCAAATGCTAAAACATAAAATTCACCAAAAAGTACAACTCAAGGAAAAAAAAAACGCCTTTAAAAAATCAACTAAAATCACATAAAAAATATTAAATAAAAGTTTAGATTTTTCTCCAAAAATACCGACACCGAGATCCCATCTACCCCAATTTAACTCACTTTCAGACAGATCAAGCTAACTTGCAACATATGTAGAGAGAATAGGGATTATTACAGTGAGATCAATGCCGGGGTGATCCGAACTCCAGAAAATATCGTGGTCAACAACAACGAAATTCCCCGAAACGGTGTCCCCTTCGTACAATACGTATTCGTATACGCATTCTTCTTCGTTCACCGTTACCGATAAAGCCGATAGACGGCTCACCAAGCTCAATAGAAACAAACCCGTCAAGGCGTACGCCGCCTTGCTGCTACACCGGAACCTGCCCCTCCTACTCTCCATTTTTCGACGGCGATTGTATTGTAATGAAAATTAAAGAAAAAGGAAATTGTAAATTCCTTTAAATTCATGGAGTGTTATTTCCACATGGAGCATAATTATTGGTTGGAACAACGCAATACATTGATGATGTGGCATTAACATCGTTAATATCCAAATAAAAAAACTCAAATTTTGTTTTCATTTACTTTCATTCAATATTGTCCATTAAATACAATCATACTACATATCCAGACTCAAATTCAGATGGAACAATTATTGACACGTGATTAAACAGTTCGAAAAATTAAAATAAAAACTCACAATCATTTTCTGACACATCAATCTATGTCTTCACTCCTTATTTTTCAATCTAAGTGACTTTATTTCATTAAATAATGCTAATTGTATATAAGCAGTTATTCAATTATATTATACTTAATACACATATGAGGTATAAAGAAAAAAGTAAGATTTTTTTTTTTTTAATAATGCTACTTGTAAATAAAGGAGATACATAATAATTTACATACAGATAAGATAGCAAAAAGAGTGAGAACTTTTTTATTTGATTGACAAAATATAAAAAATTTTAGAATAATCATATCTCATCATATCATGTATATATGAGACAATCATTTTTTTTTATTTGATTGAATAAATTTTTACTCGATTTATATCTCACCACATCATGCGATGTAAATTATTATGTAAACCTATCATGTATATATATGTAGCATCATCATTGTCCATTGATAGTCGAAGCATCATTACTTTTCTTTTTACACCATTAGTAGATTATTGTGTGTATTTCATTGTAGATTATTGTCCATTGATAGTCGAAGCATCAAAACTTAGAATACTTCTAATTGTATAAAAAGTTTGAACTATTTCCATAGTGCTAATAAAGTGATATAAACAACCTAAAAAAAGGTCAAAAGTAGAAATTATTGTGTGTATTTCATTATAGCCCTTGTTTGATCCTAATTATTTTTAAAATGTATTTTTCACTCCCTTCTTTTTAATTACACATTTTTTCAATAAAATAATATTACACGCAAATTTAAAATTTTTCTTTATTTTTTAACTGCACATTATCCATCAATCTACTAACCCAAAATGCATTCTTACGATAAAATGGAGCTCGAAAACGCTTAGTTCAAATGAGAATTATGAACTAATTATGTTCCATTTGACATACTTTCGAAAGAATATGACGCTATTTTTCATTGTAAAGTTCTTTTACAATGATTCAATTTTACAACATGTTTGATTATGTCCGACTATCATTATTATTCTACTTTCATAGCCCATGTCGTGTATTGATTAAGATCTTCTACAAGGAGCAGATCTTATAAGAAGTTTGAATATTTCCCATTATCATGTTATTCTACTTTCATATCCCGAACACCAAGGAAAAAAGAATGAAGGAAAAATAAGACCAAATTGAGCAGGCATTTGGGCAGTTTTAATTGATTTTCTCTTTTTTATTTCATTTCTTAAAAATGTTATTTCTGAGTAGGTGAAAGCCAATGTTAATTGGCTGAGGTCTCTTTCAACTTTGAAACGGAAGGCAACACTTCACTAATCAATTGATACGTTTCTACTGCTCCGCTTTTCATTAATTTTTATAAACCCTAGTCTTATGAAGTTAAATGCATAATTTGCCAGTAACTCACTTAAACTCTCATCTTCTTTGAATTTTTCAGGTGGATTTTTCCTGTATTGGGCATAATGGAGCAGAAGCCTCGGATGCTGGTGCCAAGACTGAAATTGGGTACCCAAGGGCTGGAGGTAATACCTTTCTTTCAATCTTACTTATAAAAATATATTTCCTCGTTGATCCAAATTGAAAATATTAGTTATAGTGGAATTTAAGGGGGGAAAAAGGATTAACTTATCTAAAAATATAGGGAAACAAAAAATGTTATCTTTACTTATTTTGAAGCTCATCCTACTATGGATATGCATCTGATCAAAGACTGATAAGTTAAAAATTTTCTTGATAGGCAATCGGAAAACATTGGTTTCCCCGTGTCTGTGGTTGATCAGTCTCTGTTTTCTCCATCTTCTTTTACTTGATTGCAGTGTCGTGTAAACAGATTGACCGGCAGTAGACTTTATACGGTTTGGTCGAAAAATATGTGTTTATAAATGATAATTCAGAAAATTTTATATTTTAGTTGAGGTTGAATGCTGCACGCTGTAGTTTGCTTTATTGTAATTGTTAGGTAGCCTTGTCGGTAGACGAGACAACAAAATAGTGTTGATGATGATGTATTAGAGATACTAAGGCTGTCTTTGGTGGCATGAAACTTGAGACTTAGATTGGAGTAGTACCATTTGAATGTGAATTGATCCTTTGTATGTTCCAGTTTCGACGTCTTTAAACATAGCGATGGTATGTACTTGAATTCTAAAGATACAAATGAACCTTTTCAGTGTAACGTTAAGTGAAGTTTTAGCATTTCTTTTCTTGATCCGTGAATAATTAGACTATAATTACCATAATTCCTATGGGCAAGCATGTGAGGTACAATTCATTTAACTTTAACATTAACTTGCTGCCATATAATTCTTATCTGCAAATTTAGATCTTGAAGTCAGCTTATCCTTGTTTGCCTCCAATAAAGATCCTAAATTTGTGCTACCTTCATGGTACCAATTTCCCTTCTGGTAAGGATTGGCATTAAGCAAAATGGGATATTACTAAATAATCATCTTTTCTTTTTTATCATCGAGAACCTAAAGGGCTTTTGTCACTGGTTGTCCTGTCCCATTCGATCCGTGGTTATTCTATTACATTGCTGTCTTAATGTTATGTTCATGCAGATTAAGCCCAGTAAAATAAGCATAATGTTTATAAAATATACACTGATTAGATACTCAGTTATATTAATAAGAGTGGGATCATGATTGAGAGGTCTTTTGCGTTCAGGTTTCTAAACCGGGTTTTGGTTGTGGGGGACTTTCTGGCATACTAAATGCTCCACTCTCGCATGAAGCTGGATGTGCGATTTTGAAAGAAGCATTCAATATGGGTATCACCTTCTTTGACACTGCTGATCGCTATGGACAGGAGGGCGACAATGAGATAATGATTGGCAAGGTAATTCTGTCACTTGAAAATTAGAACATGCCATTGAATACCCTAAACTTATTTTCGGAAAATTCGTCGTCTATAAGAGAAATAATTTGGTTGTTTACTATGATTTATTAGGCGTTAGAAGAGTTGCCTCGTGAACAAGTTCAACTAGCAAGTAAATTTGGCATTTATAAGCTGGATTTCACTCAAGTAGAGGTCAAAGGAACTCCTAAGTATGTGCGGCAATGCATCGAAGCCAGTCTTAAGCGGCTGAATGTGGATTACATTGATCTGTATTATCCGCACCGGATAGACATATCTGTGCCAATAGAGGAAACGGTTAGTATTAGAAGAAAATTCATTCTATTTATGTTACTATATGATATTTCTGCATTTTCGCTATACTGCCCCTAAAATTTGTATTCATTTCTTTCCTTTCGTGTCTTTCTCCTTTGAGTTGATTCTGGAGAAAAGATGTGGGAGCTAAAGAAGCTAGTGGAAGAGGGAAAGATTAGATACATTGGGTTGTCCGAAGCTAGTGTGGATACAATCAGGAGGGCACATGCAGTTCATCCAATAACTGCTGTAGAAATGGAGTATTCTCTATGGACTCGTGAAATAGAAGAGGATGTAATCCCACTTTGTAGGTAAGTTGAAAATTTGTAATTTTGTTTCTTTCTTCCAATATTATATTTTAAAAAAAAATCATTAGATATTCATCTTTATGGTGTTGGACTTTGGCCTAGATGAGAAATACTAAGAAGATAAATACCAAAATAAAAAGTTTGCATCAATGTTACGAGAGGAATAAATTTTCCCGCCTCTTTGATTTAGGGAACTTGGTATTGGAATTGTAGCTTATAGCCCTCTTGGTCATGGATTCTTTGCTGGGAAGGCAATTGTGGAGAGCTTGCCTTCAAAGAGTTTTCTGGTAATATTTGCTAATTTCTTTTCATCTTTAGTCCTCCTTGAGGGCATATTTGGTAAGATAGATTAGACAGTACTGAGCTATATAAATAAGAAAACTTTTAAATTAATTATTTTGTTCTTCTAGGTTAAGCACCCAAGGTTTGCTGGAGAGAATCTAGAGAAGAACAAAGTACTTTATGCTCGTTTTGCCAATTTAGCAGCCAAGCATTCTTGCACTCTTCCTCAACTAGCTCTGGCATGGCTTCTCCATCAGGGAGATGATGTGGTTCCAATACCTGGTAAGCATGCAAAAGTCGCACATTGACATTGACATTGACAATGTTTTCTTAAATCTTGACTGATGAAATATTATTTACTCTGAAAGGTTTTGATCTTAAATTGAATGATATACAAGAACAACAAAGATTAAGGACCTTATTGACAACATTAATTCTCTAGCTGTCAAGCTGACACCTGGTGACTTGAAAGAAATAGCTGATGCAATTCCCATCGATCAAGTTGCTGGAGAAAGAGAAGTTGTCCTCTTCTCAAAATACAACT
>NW_019268198.1:0-5028 GCF_002742605.1 Olea europaea var. sylvestris
TGTCGAAATGGGTTAAATTTGACAGGTTGATCGGAAACAAAAATCGCGCCGAGGGCAATTTCTTCATTTTTCGAAACTGTGTCTGAATGGGCTAAAATTTGACAGGTTGATCGGAAACAAAAAATCGCGCGGGGGCAATTTCGTCATTTTTCGCAACTGTGTCGGAATGGGCTAAAATTTGACAAGTTGATCGGAAAGAAAAAACCGCGCCGGGGGCAATTTCGTCATTTTTCGCGACTGTGTAGGAATGGGCTAAAATTTGACAGGTTGATCGGAAACAAAAATCGCGCCGGGGGCAATTTCGTCTTTTTTCGTGACTGTGTCGGAATGGGCTAAAATTTGACAGGTTGATCGGAAACAAAAATCGCGTCGGGGGCAATTTCGTCATTTTTCTCGACTGTGTCGAAATTGGCTAAAATTTGACTGGTTGATCGGAAATAAAAACCGCGGCAAGGGCAATTTCGTCATTTTTCGCGACTGTGTCGGAATGTCTAAAAATTTGACAGATCGATCGGAAACAAAAACCACGCCGGGGGCAATTTCGTTATTTTTCGCGACTGCGTCGGAATTGGCTAAAATTTGACAGGTTGATCGGAAACAAAAATCGCACGGGGGGCAATTTTGTCATTTTTCGCGACGGTGTCAGAATGGGCTAAAATCTGACAAGTTGATCGGAGACAAAAACCGCGTCGGAGGCAAATTCGTCATTTTTCGCAATATTGTCGGAATTGGCTAAAATTTGACAGGTTGATCGGAAACAAAAATCGCGCGGGGGCAATCTTTTCATTTTTCCAAACTGTGTCGAAATTGGCTAAAATTTGACAGGTTGATCGGAAACAAAAATCGCTCCGAGGGCAATTTCCTCCTTTTTCTCGACTGTGTCGGAATGGGCTCAAATTTGACAGGTTGATCAGGAGCAAAAATCGCGTCAAGGGTAATTTCGTTATTTTTTGCAACTGTGTCGGAATTGGCTAAAATTTGACTGGTTGATAGGAAACAAAATCGGCGCCGGGGGCAATTTCCTCATTTTTCGGGACTGTGTCGGAATGGGCTAAAATTTGACAGGTTGATCGGAAACAAAAATCGCGTCGGGGGCGATTTCGTCTTTTTTCTCGACTGAGTCGGAATGGGCTCAAATTTGACAGGTTGATCGGGAACAAAATTCGCGCCTGGAGAATTTCGTCATTTTTCACAACTGTGTCGGAATAGGCTAAAATTTGATAGGTTGATCGGAAACAAAAATCGCGACGGGGTCAATTTCGACATTTTTCGCGACGGTGTCGGAATGGGCTAAAATTTGAGAGGTTGATCAGGAACAAAAACCGCGCCGGGGGTAATTTCGTCATTTTTCGCAACTGTGTCGAAATGGGCTAAAATTTGACAGGTTGATCGGAAACAAAAATCGCGCCGGGGGCAATTTCTTCATTTTTTGAAACTGTGTCGGAATGTGCTAAAATTTGACAGGTTGATCGGAAACAAAAAACTGAGCCGGTGGCAATTTCGTCATTTTTCGCTACTGTGACGGAATGGGCTAAAATTTGACAAGTTGATCGGAAAAAAAAATCGTGTCGGGGGCAATTTCGTCATTTTTCGCTACTGTGTAGGAATGGGCTAAAATTTGACAGGTTGATCGGAAACAAAAATCGCGCCGAGGGCAATTTCGTCATTTTTCGTGACTGTGTCGGAATGGGCTAAAATTTGACAGGTTGATCGGAAACAAAAATCGCGCCGAGGGCAATTTCGTCATTTTTCGTGACTGTGTCGGAATGGGCTCAAATTTGACAGGTTGATTGGAAACAAAAATCGCGTCGGGGGCAATTTCATCATTTTTCTCGACTGTGTCGGAATGAGCTCAACTTTGACAGGTTGATCGGGAACAAAAATCGCGCCGGGATAATTTCGTAAATTTTCGCAACTGTGTCGGAATTGGCTAAAATTTGACAGGTTGATCCGGAACAAAAACCACGCCGTGGGCAATTTCATCATTTTTTGCAACTGTGTCGAAATGGGCTAGAATTTGACAGGTTGATTGGAAACAAAAATCGCGCCGGGGGCAATTTCGTCATTTTTTGCGACTGTGTCGAAATGGGCAAAAATTTGACAGGTTGATCGGAAACAAAAATCGCGTCGGGGGCAATTTCGTCATTTTACGCGACTGTGTCGGAATGGGCTAAAATTTGACAGGTTGATCGGAAACAAAAATCGCGTCGGGGGCAATTTCGTCATTTTACGCGACTGTGTCGGAATGGGCTAAAATTTGACAGGTTGATCGGAAACAAAAATCGCACCGGGGGCAATTCCGTCATTTTTCTCGACTTTGTCAAAATGGGCTAAAATTTGACTGGTTGATCGGAAATAAGAACCACGGTAGGGGCAATTTCGTCATTTTTCGCTACTGTGTCGAAATGGGCTAAAATTTGACAGATCGATCGGAAACAAAAACCGCACCAGGGGCAATTTCGTTATTTTTCGTGACTGTGTCGGAATTGACTAAAATTTGACAGGTTGATCGGAAAGAAAAATCGCACGGGGGGCAATTTTTTCATTTTTCGCGACGGTGTCGGAATGGGCTAAAGTTTGACAAGTTGATCGGAGACAAAAATCGCGCCGGAGGCAATTTCGTCATTTTTCGCAACAGTGTCGGAATTGGCTAAAATTTGACGGGTTGATCGGAAACAAAAATCGCGCGGGGGTAATCTTGTCATTTTTCGCGTCGATGTCGGAATGGGCAAAAATTGGACTGGTTGATCGGAAACAAAAACCTAGCCGGGGACAATTAAGTCATTTTTCACGACTGTGTCGGAATTGGCTAAAATTTGACAGGTTGATCGGAAACAAAAATCGCGCCGGGGGGCAATTTCGTCATTTTTCGCGACTGTGCCGAAATGGGTAAAAATTTGACAGGTTGATCGGGAACAAAAATCGCGCCGTGGGTAATTTTGTAATTTTTCGCAACTGTGTCGAAATTGGCTAAAATTTGACAGGTTGATCGGAAACAAAAATCGCGTTCGGGGGCAATTTCGTCATTTTACGCGACTGTGTCGGAATGGACTAAAATTTGACAAGTTGATCGGAAACAAAAATCTCGCCGGGGGCAATTTCGTTATTTTTCTCGACTGTGTCGAAATGGGCTAAAATTTGACTGGTTGATCGGAAATAAGAACCACGGCAGGGGCAATTTCGTCATTTTTCGCGACTGTGTCGAAATGGGCTAAAATTTGACAGATCGATCGGAAACAAAAACCAAACCAGGGGCAATTTCGTTATTTTTCGCGACTGTGTCGGAATTGGCTAAAATTTGAGAGGTTGATCGGAAAGAAAAATCGCACGTGGGGCAATTTTGTCATTTTTCGCGACGGTGTCGGAATGGGCTAAAGTTTGACAAGTTGATCGGAGACAAAAATCGCGCCGGAGGCAATTTCGTCATTTTTCGCAACAGTGTCGAAATTGGCTAAAATTTGACGGGTTGATCGGAAACAAAAACCTAGCCGGGGGCAATTAAGTCATTTCTCGCGACTGTGTCGGAATTGGCTAAAATTTGATAGGTTGATCGGAAACAAAAATCGCGCCGGGGGGCAATTTCGTCATTTTTCGCGACTGTGCCGGAATGGGCTAAAATTTGACAGTTTGATCGGGAACAAATATCGCACCGGGGGTAATTTCGTAATTTTTCGCAACTGTGTCGAAATTGGCTAAAATTTGACAAGTTGATCGGAAACAAAAATCGCGCCGGGGGCAATTTTTTCATTTTTCGCGACGGTGTCGAAATCGTCTAAAATTTGACTTGTGCATCGGAAACAAAAATCACGCCTGGGACAATTTCGTCATTTTTCACGACTGTGTCGGAATGGGCTGAAATTTGGAGGTCTAATCGGAAATAAAAATCATGCCGAGGGTAATTTCCTCCTTTTTCTCCGCTGTGTCGGAATGTGCTCAAATTTGACAGGTTGATTAGGAACAAAAACCGCGTCAAAGGTAATTCCGTCATTTTTTGCAACTGTGTCGGAATTGGCTAAAATTTGACTGGTTGATAGGAAACAAAAATCGCGCCGGGAACAATTTTTTCATTTTTCGCGACGATGTCGAAATGGGCTAAAATTTGATTGGTTTATCGGAAATGAAATCCACGCCGGGGGAAATTTCATCATTTTTCGCGACTGTGTCGAAATGGGCTAAAATTTGACAGTTTGATCGGAAACAAAAATCGCGTCGGGGGCAATTTCGTCATTTTTCTCGACTGAGTCAGAATGGGCTCAAATTTGACAGGTTGATTGGGAACAAAATTCACGCCGGGAGAATTTCGTCATTTTTCGCAACTGTGTCGGAATTGGTAAAAATTTGACAGGTTGATCGAAAACAAAAATCGCGTCGGGGGCAATTTCGACATTTTTCGCGACGGTGTCGGAATGGGCTAAAATTTGAGAGGTTGATCCGGAACAAAAATCGCGCCGGGGGTAATTTCGTCATTTTTCGCAACTGTGTCGAAATGGGCTAAAACTTGACAGGTTGATCGGAAACAAAAATCGCGCCGGGGGCAATTTCTTCATTTTTCGAAACTGTGTCGGAATCGGCTAAAATTCGACAGGCTGATCGGAAACAAATATCGCGCCGGGGACAATTTCGTCATTTTTCGCGACTGTGTCGGAATGGGCTGAAATTTGACAGTTTGATCGGAAATAAAAATCACGCCAAGGGCAATTTCCTCCTTTTTCTCGACTGTGTCGGAATGGGCTCAAATTTGACAGATTGATCAGGAGCAAAAATCGCGTCAAGGGTAATTTCGTCATTTTTTACAACTGTGTCGGAATTGGCTAAAATTTGACTGGTTGATAGGAAACAAAAATTACGCCGGGGACAATTTTGTCATTTTTGCAACGATGTCGAAATGGGCTAAAATTTGATTGGTTGATCGGAAACAAAATTCGCGTCGGGGGCAATTTCCTCTTTTTTCGGGACTGCGTCGGAATGGGCTAAAATTTGACAGGTTGATCGGAAACAAAAATTGCGTCGGGGGCGATTTCGTCATTT
>NW_019268199.1:0-5023 GCF_002742605.1 Olea europaea var. sylvestris
TCCTTCGTTTAGGCCTCCGAATAATTAATTTTCATATTAATTATGTCAGGTTGAAGATGTGTTGGACAAAAATTTAACAACGCGAAACCGCACCAGGGGCCATTTTGACATTTCTCGCGACGTTGTCGGAATGGGCCGAAATTTGGCAGGTTGATTGGAAATGGCCCGAGAAATTGGACTCAAGGCACAGGCCCGGGATCACGGGATTTTAGCCAAATTCCTTCGCTTAGGCCTTCGAATAATTAATTTCCGTATTAATTATGTCAGGTCGAAGATGTGTTGGATAGAAAATTAACAACCGAATACTGCACCAGGGGCAATTTCGTCATTTGTCGCGACGGTGTCGGAATGTGCCGAAATTCGACAGGTTGATCAGAAACGGCCCGAGAAATTGGACTCGGGGCACAGACCCGGGATCACGGGACTTTAGCCAATTCCATCGTTTAGGCCTCCGAATAATTAATTTTCGTATTAATTATGTTAGGTTGAAGATGTGTTGGATAAAAAATTAACAAAGAAAAGCCGCACCAGGGGCAATTTTGTCATTTGTCGCGACGGTGTCGGAATGGGCCAAAATTTAGCAGGTTGATTGGAAACGGCCCCAGAAATTGGACTTGAGGAACAGACCCGGGATCACGGGATTTTAGCCAAATTCCTTCGTTTAGGCCTCCGAATAATTAATTTCCGTATTAGTTATGACAGGCTGAAGTTGTGTTGGATAGAAAACTAACAAAGAAAAGCCGCATGAGGGGCAATTTCATCATTTGTCGCGACGGTGTCGGAAGGGGCTGAAATTTTGCCAGTTGATTGGAAATGGCCCGAGAAATTGGACTCGTGGCAAAGACACGAGATCATGGGATTTTAGCCAAATTCCTTCGTTTAGGCCTCTGAATAGTTAATTTTTGCGTTAATTATGTTAGGTTGAAGATTTGTTGGACAGAAAATTAACAATATAAAACCGCACCACGAGCAATTTTGTCATTCCTTGCGATGTTGTCGGAATGGGCCGAAATTTGGCAGGTTGATTGGCAACAACCCGAGAAATTGGACTCAGGGCACATACTCGGGATCATGGGTTTTTAGCCAAATTCCTTCGTTTAGGCCTCCGAATAATTAATTTCCGTATTAATTATGTCGGCTTGAAGATGTGTTGGACAGAAAATTAACAACGAAAAATCATACCAGGGGCAATTTTGTCATTTGACGCAACGGTGTCGGAATGGGCCAAAATTTGACAGGTTGTTGGAAACGGCTCTTGAAACTGGACTCGGGGCACATACTCGGGATCACGAGATTTTAGCCAAATTCCTTCGTTTTGGCCTCCGAATAATTAATTTTCGTATTAATTATGTCAGGTTGAAGATGTGTTGGATAGAAAATTAACAAAGAAAAGCCGCACCAGGGGCAATTTCGTCATTTGTCGCGACGGTGTCAGAATGGGCCGAAATTTAGCAGGTTGATTGGAAACGGCCTCAAAAGTTGGACTCGAAGCACAGACTCGGGATCACGGGATTTTAGCCAAATACCTTTGTTTAGGCCTCCGAATAATTAATTTCCATGTTAATTATGTGAGGTTGAAGATGTGTTGGATAGAAACTTAACAAAGAAAAGCCGCACCAGGGCCAATTTCATCATTTGTCGCGACGGTGTCGGAAAGGGCCGAAGTTTGACAGGGTGATTGGAAACGACCCGAGAAAATGGAGTCAGGGCACTGAACCCTGGATCACAGGATTTTAGCCAAATTCCTTCGTTTAGACCTCCGAATAATTAATTTCCGCATTAATTATGTCAGGTTGAAGAGATGTTGGACAGAAAATTAACAACGTAAAACCGCACCAAGGGCAATTTCATCATTTGTCGCGACGGTGTCGGAAAGGGCCGAAGTTTGACAGGGTGATTGGAAACGACCCGAGAAAATGGAGTCAGGGCACTGAACCCTGGATCACAGGATTTTAGCCAAATTCCTTCGTTTAGACCTCCGAATAATTAATTTCCGTATTAATTATGTCAGGTTGAAGATGTGTTTCACAGAAAATTAACAACGCGACAAAAAATTAACAACGCAAAAATGTCCCAAGGGCAATTTTGTTATTTCTCGCGACGGTGTCGGAATGGGCCGAAATTTGGCAGGTTGATTGAAAACGTCCCTAGAAATTGGACTCGGGGCAGAGACCCGGGATCATGGGATTTTAGCCAAACTCCTTCGTTTAGGCCTCTGAATAATTAATTTTCATATTAATTATGTCAAGCTGAAGATGTTTTGGATAGAAAATTAACAACGTAAAACCGCACCAAGGGCAATTTCATCATTTGTCGCGACAGTGTCGTGTTGGGCTAAAATTTGGCAGGTTGATTGGAAACGGCCCCAGAAATTAGACTCGACGCACAGACCTGGGATCACGGCATTTTAACCAAATTCCTTCATTTAGGCCTCCGAATAATTAATTTTCGTATTAATTATGTCAGGTTGAAGATGTGTTGGACAGAAAATTAATAACGCAAAACCGTACCAGGGGCAATTTCGTCATTTGTTGTGATGATGTCGGAATGGGCCAAAATTTGCCAGGTTAATTGATAACGGCTCGAGAAATTGGACTCGGGGCACAGACTCGGGATCACAGAATTTTAGCCAAATTCCTTCGTTTAGGCCTCCGAATAATTAATTTTTCTATTAATTATGTGAGGTTGAAGATGTGTTGGACAGAAACGTTACAAAGAAAAGCCGCACGAGGGGCAATTTCTTCATTTGTCGCGACGGCGTCGAAATTGGCCGAAATTTGCCAGGTTGATTGGAAACGGCCCCATAAATTGTAGTCGGGGAACAAACCTGGAATCACGGGATTTCAGCCAAATTCCTTCGTTTAGGCCTTCGAATAATTAATTTCCGTATAAATTACGTCAGGTTGAAGAAGTTTTGGACAGCAAATTAACAACGAAACGCCGCACCAGGGGCAATTTCGTCATTTGTCGCGTCGGTGTCGGAATGAACCGAAATTCGCCAGGTTGATTGGAAACGGCCCCAGAAATTGGAGTCGAGCACAGACTCGGGATCACGGGATTTTAGCCAAATTCATTCATTCAAGCCTACGAATAATTAATTTTCGTACTAATTATGTCAGGTTGAAGAAGTGTTTGACAGAAAATTAAAAAAGAAAAACCGCATCAGGGGCAATTTCGTAATTTGTCGCGACGGTGTCGAAATGGGCCGAAATTTGGCAGGTTGATTGGAAACTGCCCGAGAAATCGGACTCGAGGCACAGCCCCGGGATCACGGGATTTAAGCCAAATTCCTTCGTTTAGGCCTTCGAATAATTAATTTTCATATTAATTATGTCAGGTTGAAGACGTGTTGGACAGAAAATTAACAACGTAAAACCATACTAGGGGCAATTTCGTCATTTGCCACGACGGTGTCGGAATGGGCCGAAATTCAACAGGTTGATTGGAAACGGCCCGAGAAATTAGACTCAAGGCACAAACCCGGGATCACGGGATTTTAGCCAAATTCCTTCGTTTAGGCCTCCGAATAATTAATTTTTGTATTAATTATGTCAGGTTGAAGATGTGTTGGACAGAAAATTAACAACGTAAAACCGTACCAGGGGCAATTTCGTCATTTGTCGCGACGGTGTCGGGATGGGCCGAAATTCGACAGGTTGATTGGAAACGGCCCGAGAAATTGGACTAGGAGCATAGACCCGGGATCATGGGATTTTAGCCAAATTCCTTCATTTAGGCCTCCAAATATTTAATTTTCGTATTAATTATGTCAGGTTGAAGATGTGCTGGACAGAAAATTAACAACGCAATACCGCACTAGGGGCAACTTCGTCATTTGTCACGACGATGTCGGAATGGGACGAAATTTGGTAGGTTGATTGGAAATGGCCCGAGAAATTGGACTCGGGGCACACACCTGGGATCACGAGATTTTAGCCAAATTCCTTCGTTTAGGCCTCCGAATAATTAATTTCCGAATTAATTATGTTAGGTTGAAGATGTGTTGGACAGAAAATTAACAACGCAAAACCGTACCAGGGGCAATTTCATCAATTGTCGAGACGGTGTCGGGATGGGCTGAAATTTGGCAGGTTGATTGGAAACGACCCGAGAAATTGGACTAGGGGCACAGACTCGAGATCACGGGATTTTAGCCAAATTCCTTCGTTTAGGCCTTCGAATAATTAATTTTTGTATTAATTATGTCAGGTTGAAGATGTGCTGGACAGAAAATTAACAACGCAATACCGCACCAGGGGCAATTTCGTCATTTGTCGTGACGGTGTCGGAATGGGCTGAAATTTGCCAGGTTAATTGATAACGGCTCGAGAAATTGGACTCGGAGCACAGACTCGGGATCACAGAATTTTAGCCAAATTCCTTCGTTTAGGCCTCCGAATAATTAATTTCTGTATTAATTATGTGAGGTTGAAGATGTGTTGGTCAGAAACGTTACAAAGAAAAGCCGTACGAGGGGCAATTTCATCATTTGTCGCGACGGTGTCGAAATGGGCCAAAATTTGCCAGGTTGATTGGAAACGGCCCCATAAATTGTAGTCCGGGAACAAACCCGAAATCACGGGATTTCAGCTAAATTCCTTCATTTAGGCCTCCGAATAATTAATTTCCGTATAAATTACGTCAGGCAGAAGAAGTTTTGGACAACAAATTAACAACGAAAGGCCGCACCAGGGGCAATTTCGTCATTTGTCGCGACGGTATCAGAATGAGCCGAAATTCACCAGGTTGATTGTAAATGGCCCCGAGAAATTGATCTCGTGGCACAGACCTGGGATCACGGGATTTTAGCCAAATTCCTTCATTTAGGCCTTCGAATAATTAATTTTCGTTTTAATTATGTCAAGTTGAAGATGTGTTGGACAGAAAATTAACAACGCAAAACCGTACCAGGGGCAATTTCGTCATTTGTTGCGACGGCGTCGGAATGGGCCGAAATTTGCCAGGTTGATTGAAAACGGCTCTAGAAATTGGACTCGGGGCACAGACCCGGGATCACGGGATT
>NW_019268200.1:0-543 GCF_002742605.1 Olea europaea var. sylvestris
GGGGCAATTTCGTCATTTTTCGCAACGGTGCTGGATTGGGCTAAAATTTGACAGGTTGATCGGAAATAAAAATCGCGCCAGGGCAATTCGTCTTTTTTCGCGATATAGTCCAAATGGGCTCAAATTTGACAGGTTGATCGGGATCAAAAATCGCGCCAGGGGCAATTTCGTCATTTTTCGCGAAAATTGATCCGGGGGGAATTTCTTCGTTTCTCGCGACGAAATCGAAATGGGCTCAAATTTGACGGGTTGATCGGAAACAAAAATCCATACGGGAGGCAATTTCGTATTTTTCGCGACGGAGTCGGAATGGGCTCAAATTTGACAGGTTGATCGGAAACAAAAACCACGCCAGGGGCAATTTCGTCACTTTTACAAAGGTGTCGGAATGGGCTCAAATTTGACAGGTTGATCGGAAACAAAAATCGATCCAGGGGAATTTCATCATTTTTCGCGACGAAATCGGAATGGGCCCAAATTTGACAGGTTGACAGGGAACAAAAATCTCGCCGGGGGCAATTTTGTCATTTTTCGCGACGGTGT
>NW_019268200.1:841-5023 GCF_002742605.1 Olea europaea var. sylvestris
TGTCGAAATGGGCTCAAATTTGATAGGTTGATCGGAAACAAAAATCTGGTCAAGGGCAATTTCGTCATTTTTCGCGACGGTGTCGGAATGGGCTAAAATTTGACCGATTGATCGGAAACAAAAATCGCGCCGGGGGGCAATTTCGTCATTTTTCGCGACTGTGTTGGAATGGGCTCAAATTTGACAGGTTGATCGGAAACAAAAATCGGGCCGGGGGTAATTTCGTCATTTTTCGCGACGGCGTCGAAATGGGCTAAAATTTGACAGGTTGATCGGAAAAAAAATCGCGCCAGGGCAATTTCGTCATTTTTCGCGATGGAGTCGGAATGGGCTCAAATTTGACAGGTTGATCAGAAGCAAAAATTTATCCGGGGGCAATTTAAAGATTTTTCGCGACGATCTCGGAATTGGCTAAAATTTGACAGGTATATTGGAAACAAAAATCAGGCCAGGGGCAATTTCGTCATTTTTCGCGACGTTTCCGGAATGGCTCAAATTTGACAGGTTGATCGGAAGCAAAAATCGCGCCGGAGGTAATTTCGTCATTTTTCGAGACTGTGTCGAAATGGGCTCAAATTTGACAGGTTGATCGGAAATAAAAATCGATCCGGGGGCAATTTCGTCATTTTTCGCGACAGAGTCGGAACGGGCACAAACTTGACAGGTTGATCGGAAACAAAAATTGATCCGGGGGGAATTTCTTCGTTTCTCGCGACGAAATCGAAATGGGCTCAAATTTGACGGGTTGATCGGAAACAAAAATCCATACGGGAGGCAATTTCGTATTTTTCGCGACGGAGTCGGAATGGCCTGAAATTTGACAGGTTGATCAGAAACAAAAATCACGCCAAAGCCAATTTCGTCATTTTTCGCGAAGGAGTCAGAATGGCTCAAATTTGACAGGTTGATCGGGAATAAAAATCGCGCCAGGGGCAATTTCGTCATTTTTCACGATGGTGTCGGAATGGGCTCAAATTTGACAGGTTGATCGGAAACAAAAATTTATCCATGGGCAATTTCGTCATTTTTCGCGACGGTGTTGGAATGGTCTAAAATTTGACAGGTTGATCGGAAATAAAAATCGCGACCGAGCAATTTCGTCATTTTTCGCGACGGAGTCGGAATGGGCTAAAATTCGACAGGCTGATAGGGATCAAAAATCGCGCCAGGGGCAATTACGTCATTTTCGCGGCGGTGTCGGAATGGGCTCAAATTTGATTGGAATTGGCTCAAATTTGACAAGTTGATCGGAAACAAAAACTGCGCCAGGGGTAATTTCGTCATTTTTCGCGACGGAGTCGGAATAGGCTCAAATTTGACAGGTTGATCGGAAACAAAAATCTATCTGGGAGCAATTTCGTCATTTTTCGCGACGGTGTCGGAATGGGCTCAAATTTGACAGGTTGATCGGAAACAAAAACCACGCCAGGGGCAATTTCGTCATTTTTACGAAGGTGTCGGAATGGGCTCAAATTTGAGAGGTTGATCGGAAACAAAAATCGATCCGGGGGGAATTTCATCATTTTTCGCGACGGAGTCGAAATGGGCTCAAATTTGACAGGTTGACCGGGAAAAAAAATCTCGCCGGGGGCAATTTCGTCATTTTTCGCGACGGTGTCGGAATGGGCTCAAATTTGACAGCTTGATCGGAAACAAAAATCTATCTGGGAGCAATTTCGTCATTTTTCGCGACGGTGTCGGAATGGGCTCAAATTTGACAGCTTGATTGGAAACAAAAATCGATCCGGGAGCAATTTCATCATTTTTCGCGACGGAGTCGGAATGGGCTCAAATTTGACAGGTTGATCAGAAACAAAAACCGCGCCAAACCGCGCCTGGGGCAATTTTGTCATATTTCGCGACGGTGTCGGATTGGGCTCAAATTTGACGGGTTGATCGGAAACAAAAATCGCGCTGGGGAAATTTCGTCATTTTTCGTGACGGTGTTGGAATGGGCTAAAATTTGACAGGTTGATCGGGAACAAAAATCCTGCCAAGCCAATTTCGTCATTTTTCGCGATGGAGTCGGAATGTGCTAAAATTTGGCAGGTTGATCGGAAAAAAAATCGCGCCGGGGGCAATTCATCATTTTTCGCGATGGTGTCGGAATGGGCTAAAATTTGACAGGTTGATCGGAAGCCAAAATCGCGCCGGGGGCAATTTCGTCATTTTTCGCGACCGAGTTGGAATGGGCTCAAATTTGACAAGTTCATTGGAAACAAAAATCGCGCAAGGGGCAATTTCGTCATTTTTCGCGATGGTGTCGCAATGGGCTCAAATTTGACAAGTTGATCCGAAACAAAAAATTTATCCGGGGGCAATTTCGTCATTTTTCGCGACGGTGTCGGATTGGGCTCAAATTTGACGGTTTCATAGTAAACAAAAATCGCGCCGTGAGCTATTTCGGCATTTTTCGTGACGGTGTCGGAATGGGCAAAAATTTGGCTGGCTGATCGGAAACAAAAATCGCGATGGGGGAAATTTCATCATTTTTCACGACGGTCTCGGAATGGGTTAAAATTTAATAGGTATATTGGAAACAAAAATCGGGCCAGGGGCAATTTCGTCATTTTTCGCGACGGTGCCGGAATGTCTCAAATTTGACAGGTGGATCGGAAACAAAAATCGCGCCGGGGCAATTTAGTCATTTTTCGCGACTGTGTCGGAATGGGCTCAAATTTGACATGTTGATCAGAGACAAAAATCGCGCCGGGGCAATTCCGTCATATTTCGCGACGGCGTTGGATTGGGCTCAAATTTGATAGGTTGATCGAAAACAAAAACCGCGCCGGTGAAATTTCGTCATTTTTCGTGACGGTGTTGGAATGTGCTCAAATTTGACAGGTTGATCGGGAACAAAACCCGTGCCAGCGGCAATTTCGTCATTTTTCGCGACGGAGTCGGAATGGGCTCAAATTTGACAGGTTGATCGAAAACAAAAATCGAGCCAAGGTCAATTTGGTCATTTTTCGCGACCGTGTCGTAATAGGCTAAAATTTTACAAGATTATCGGAAATATAAATTGCGTCATGGACAATTTCGTCATTTTTCGCGACGGTGTCGGAATGAGCTCAAATTTGACAGGTTGATCGGAAACAAAAATCGATCCGGGGGCAATTTCGTCATTTTTCGCGACGGAGTTGGAATGGGCACAAATTTGACAGGTCGATCTGAAACAAAAATCGATTCGGGGGCAATTTCGTCATTTTTCGCGACGGAGTCGGAATGGGCACAAATTTGACAGGTTGATCGGAAACAAAAATTGATCCTGGGGGAATTTCGTCATTTTTCACGACGGAGTCGGAATGGGCTCAAATTTGACAGGTTGATTGGAAACAAAAATCGATCCGGGGGCAATTTCGTATTTGTCGCGACGGAGTCTGAATGGGCTCAAATTTGACAGGTTGATCTGAAACAAAAATCGCGCCTGAGGCAATTTCGTCATTTTTAGCGACGGAGTTAGAATGGGCACAAATTTGACAAGTTGATCGGGAATAAAAATCGCGCCAGGAGCAATTTCGTCATTTTTCGCGACTGTGTCGAAATTGGCTCAAATTTGACAGATTGATCAGAAAAGAAAATCGATTTGGGGGAAATTTCGTCATTTTTTGCGACAGAGTCGGAATGGGCCGAAATTTGATAGGTTGATCGGGAACAAAAATCGCGCCAGGGGCAATTTCGTCATTTTTCGTGACGGTGCCGAAATGGGCTCAAATTTGACAGGTTGATCGGAAATGAAATCAGCGCCAGGGGCAATTTCGTCATTTTTCGCGATAGTGTCGAAGTGGGCTCAAATTTGACAGGTTGATCGGAAACAAAAATTTATCCGGGGGCAATTTCGTCATTTTTCGCGACGGGGTCGGATTGGTCTCAAATTTGACAAGTTGATCGTAAACAAAAATCGCGCCGGGAGCAATTTCGTCATTATTCGCAATGGAGTCGGAATGGGCTCAAATTTGATAGGTAACAAAAGTCGCGCAGGGGGCAATTTCGTCATTTTTCGCGACGGAGTTGGAATTGGCTCAAATTTGACAGGTTGACCGGGACCAGAAACCTCGCTGGGGGCAATTTCGTCATTTTTCGCGACAGTGTCGGAATGGGCCCAAATTTAACAGGTCGATCGGAAACAAAAATCGAACCAGGGGCAATTTCATCATTTTTTGCGACCGAGTCGGAATGGGC
>NW_019268201.1:0-5022 GCF_002742605.1 Olea europaea var. sylvestris
GCCAAAAGCCCTCATACGTCACGATGAAGTGGTGAGTTCAATCCAAAATTGTCGCTCCATTTCCAGAAAGTACTTATGGGCCCAAAACGGACAACGTGTGCAAAAGTTAAGCTCAATTCTCGTTACACCGACTCTCCAAGTGTTCCAAATATGTAAGTGCTCATTCTTGAAAAAAATAGCTAAAATCCCTCAAACGTCACGACGAAGTGGTGATTTCAATTCAAAACGGTCACTACATTTCCAAAAAGTACTTATGGGCCAAAAACGGACACCGTGTGCAAACGTTACGCTCAATCCTGCGAATGCCGACAATCCAAGCGTTCCAAATAAGCAAGTGCTCATTCTTTCAAAAAATATCCAAAATCCCTCATACGTCACGATGAAGTGGTGAGTTCAATCCAAAATGGTCGCTACATTTCCAAAAAATACTTATGGGCCCAATACAGACACCGAATGCAAAAGTTACGCTCAATTCTTCGAACGTCGACAATCCAAGCGTTCCAAATACGCAAGTGCTCATTCATTCAAAAAATAGTCGAAATCCCTCATACGTCACGATGAAGTGGTGAGTTCAATCCAAAATGGTCGCCACTTTTCAAAAAAGTACATATGTGCCCAAAACGGACACCGTGTGCAAAAGTTACGCTCAATACTTCAAACGCCAACAATCCAAGCGTTCCAAATACGCAAGTGCTCATTCTTTCCAAAAATAGCCAAAATCCCTCATACGTCACGATGAAGTGGTGAGTTCAATCTAAAACGGTCGCTACATTTCCAAAAAGTACTTATGGGCTCAAAACGAACACCGTGTGTAAAGGTTACGCTCAATTCTTCTTACGCTGACTCTCCAAGCGTTCCAAATATGCAAGTGCTCATTCTTTTGAAAAATGGCCAAAATCCCTCTTACGTAACAAAGAAGTGGTGAGTTCAATCCAAAACGGTCGCTACATTTCCAAAAAGTACTTATGGGCCCAAAACGGACACTGTGTGTAAAAGTTACGCTCAATTCTTCGAACGTCGACAATCCAAGCGTTCCAAATACGCAAGTGCTCATTCTTTTAAAAAATAGCCAAAATCCCTCATACGTCACGACGAAGTGGTGAGTTCAATCCAAAACGGTCGCTATATTTCCAAAAAGTACATATGGGCCCAAAACGGACACCGTGTGCAAAAGTTATGCACAATACTTCGAACGCCGACAATCAAAGCGTTCCAAATACACAAGTGCTCATTCTTTCAAAAAATAGCTGATATCCCTCATACCTCACGACGACGTGGTGAGTTCAATTTAAAACGGTCGCTACATTTCCAAAAAGTACTTATGGGCCCCAAATGGACAACGTGTGCAAAAGTTACGCTCAATTCTTCTTACACCGACTCCCCCAGTGTTCCAAATATACAAGTGCTCATTCGTTCGAAAATGGCTGAAATCCCTCATACGTCACGATGAAGCGGTGAGTTCAATCCAAAACAGTCGCTACATTTCCAAAAAGTACTTATGGGCCCAAAACGGACACCGTGTGCAAAAGTTACGCTCAATTCTTCGTACGCCGACAATCCATGCCTTCCAAATATAAAAGTGCTCATTCTTTCAAAAAAATGGCCGAAATCCCTCATACGTCACGATGAAGCGGTGAGTTCAATCCAAAACAGTCGCTACATTTCCAAAAAGTACTTATGGGCCCAAAACGGACACCGTGTGCAAAAGTTACGCTCAATTCTTCGAATGCCAACAATCCAAGCGCTCCAAATACGCAACTGCTCGTTCTCACAAAAAAAAGCCAAAATCCCTCATACATCACGATGAAGTGGTGAGTTCAATCCAAAATGGTCGCTATTTTTCTAGAAAGTACTTATGGGCCCAAAACGGACAACGTGTGCAAAAGTTTCGCTCAAATATCGTTACACCGACTCTCCAAGTGTTCCAAATATGCAAGTGCTCATTCTTGAAAAAATAGCTGAAATCCCTCATACGTCACGACGAAGTGGTGATTTCAATCCAAAACGGTCGCTATATTTCCAAAAAGTACTTATGGGCCAAAAACGGACACCGTGTGCAAACGTTACGCTCAATCCTGCGAATGACGACAATCCAAGCGTTCCAAATAAGCAAGTGCTCATTCTTTCAAAAAATAGCCGAAAACCCTCATACGTCACGATGCAGTGGTGAGTTCAATCCAAAACGGTCGTTACATTTCCAGAAAATACTTATGGGCCCAATACGGACACCGTATGCAAAAGTTACGCTCAATTCTTCGAACGTCGACAATCCAAGCGTTCCAAATACGCAAGTGTTCATTCATTCAAAAAATAGCCGAAATCCCTCATACGTCATGACGAAGTGGTGAGGTCAATCCAAGACGATCGCCACATTTCAAAAAAGTACATATGTGCCTAAAACGGACACCTGTTCAAAAGTTACGCTCAATACTTCAAACACCGACAATCCAACCATTTCAAATACGCAAGTGCTCATTCTTTCAAAAAATAGCTGATATCCCTCATACCTCACAACGAAGTGGTGAGTTCAATCCAAAACGGTCGCTACATTTCCAAAAAGTACTTATGGGCCCAAAATGAACAACGTGTGCAAACGTTACGCTCAATTCTTCTTACACCGACTCCCCAGTGTTCCAAATATACAAGTGCACATTCATTCGAAAAATGTCTGAAATCTCTCATACGTCACGATGAAGCGTTGAGTTCAATCCAAAACAGTCGCTACATTTCCAAAAAGAACTTATGGGCCCAAAACGGACACCGTGTGCAAAAGTTACGCTCAATTCTTCGAACGCCGACAATCCAAGCGTTCCAAATACGTAAGTGCTCATTCTTTCGAAAAATAGCCAAAATCCCTCATACGTCACGACGAAGTGGTGAGTTCAATCCAAAACGGTCCCTACATTTCCAAAAACTACTTATGGGCCCAAAACGGACACCGTGTGCAAAACTTACACTCAATTCTTCGAATGCCGACAATCCAAGCGTTCCAAATACGCAAGTGCTCATTCTTTCAAAAAATAGCCAAAATCCCTCATACGTCACGATGAAGTGGTGAGATCAATCCAAAACGGTCGCTACATTTCCAAAAAGTAATTATGGGCCCAAAACGGACATCGTGTGCAAAAGTTACGCTCAATTCTTCTTACGCCGACTCTCCAAGCATTCCAAATATGCAAGTACTCATTCTTTCGAAAAATGGCTGAAATCCCTCTTACGTAACAAAGAAGTGGTGAGTTCAATCCAAAACGGTTGCTACATTTCCAAAAAGTACTTATGGGCCCAAAACGGACACAATGTGCAAAAGTTACGCTCAATTCTTCGAACGTCGACAATCCAAGTGTTCCAAATACGCAAGTGCTCATTCTTTTAAAAAATAGCCAAAATCCCTCATACGTCACGACGAAGTGGTGAGTTCAATCGAAAACGGTCGCTACATTTTCAAAAGTACATATGGGCCCAAAAAGGACACCGTGTGCAAAAGTTACGCTCAATTCTTCTTATGCCGACAATCCAAGCAGTCCAAATATGCAAGTGCTCATTCTTTCGAAAAATGGCCGAAATCCTTCATACGTCACGACAACGTGGTGAGTTCAATCCAAAATGGTCGCTACATTTTCAAAAAGTACTTATGGGCCCAAAACGGACACCGTGTGCAAAAGTTACGCTCAATTCTTCGAATGCCAACAATCCAAGCGCTCCGAATACGCAAGTGCTCATTCTCACAAAAAAAAGCCAAAATCCCTCATACGTCACGATGAAGTGGTGAGTTCAATCCAAAATGGTCGCTACATTTCCAGAAAGTACTTATGGGCCCAAAACGGACAACGCGTGCAAAAGTTACGCTCAATTCTCGTTACACCAACTCTCCAAGTGTTCCAAATATGCAAGTGCTCATTCTTCAAAAAAATAGCTGAAAGCCCTCATACGTCGCGACGAAGTGGTGATTTCAATCCAAAACGGTCGCTACATTTCCAAAAAGTACTTATGGGCCAAAAACGGACATCGTGTGCAAATGTTACGCTCAATCCTGCGAATGCCGACAATCCAAGCGTTCCAAATAAGCAAGTGCTCATTCTTTCAAAAAATAGCCGAAATCCCTCATACGTCACGATGAAGTGGTGAGTTCAATCCAAAACGGTCGCTACAGTTCCAAAAAGTACTTATGGGCCTAAAATAGACAGCGTGTGCAAAAGTTATGCTCAATTCTTCTTATGCCGACAATCCAAGCGGTCCAAATAAGCAAGTGCTCATTCTTCAAAAAAATAGCTGAAAGCCCTCATACGTCGCGACGAAGTGGTGATTTCAATCCAAAACGGTCGCTACATTTCCAAAAAGTACTTATGGTCCCAAAACGGACAACGTGTGCAAAAGTTACGCTCAATTCTTCTTATGCCGACAATCCAAGCAGTCCAAATATGTAAGTGCTCATTCTTTCGAAAAATGGCCCAAATCCCTCATACGTCACGACAACTTGGTGAGTTCAATCCAAAATGGTTGCTACATTTTCAAAAAGTACATATGGGCCCAAAACGGACACCGTGTGCAAAAGTTACGCTCAATTCTTCGAATGCCAACAATCCAAGCGTTCCAAATACGCAAGTGCTCATTCTCACAAAAAATAGCCAAAATCCCTCATACGTCACGATGAAGTTGTGAGTTCAATCCAAAATGGTCGCTACATTTCTAGAAAGTACTTATGGGCCCAAAACGGACAACGTGTGCAAAAGTTACGCTCAATTCTCGTTACGCCGACTCTCCAAGTGTTCCAAATATGCAAGTGCTCATTCTTGAAAAAAATAGCTAAAATCCCTCATACGTCACAACGAAGTGGTGATTTCAATCCAAAACGGTCGCTACGTTTTCAAAAAGTACTTATGGGCCAAAAACGGACACCGTGTGCAAACGTTACGCTCAATCCTGCGAATGTCGACAATCGAAGCGTTCCAAATAAGCAAGTGCTCATTCTTTCAAAAAATAGCCGAAATCCCTCATACGTCACGATGAAGTGGTGAGTTCAAT
>NW_019268202.1:0-5022 GCF_002742605.1 Olea europaea var. sylvestris
CCCCCGGCGCGATTTTGGTTTCCGATCAATCCGTCAAATTTTAGCCGATTCCGACACCGTAGTGAAAACTGACGAAATTGTCCTGGGGCGATTTTTGTTTCCGATCAATCGGTCAAATTTTGGCCGATTACGACACCATCGCGAAAATGACGAAATTGCCCCCGGCGCGATTTTTATTTCCGATCAATCGGTCAATTTTTGGCCGATTTCGACACCGTCGGAAAAATGACGAAATTTTCCACGGCGCGAATTTTGTTTCCGATCAATCCGTCAAATTTTAGCCGATTCCGATACCGATTCGAAAAATGACGAAATTGCCACCGACGCTATTTTTATTTCCGATCAATCGGTCAAATTTTAGCCGATTCCGACACCGTGGCGGAAAATGACGAAATCGCCCTCGGCCCGATTTTTGTTTTCGATCAATCGGTCAAATTTTGTCCGATTCCGACACCGTCGCGGAAAATGACGAAATTGCCCCCGCGCGCGATTTTTGTTTTCGATCAATCTGTCAAATTTTAGGCGATTCCGACACCGTCGCGAAAAATGTCGAAATTGCCCCCGGCACGACTTTTGTATCCGATCAATCGGACAAATTTAGCCCATTCCGTCGACGTCGCGAAAAGTGACGAAATTGCCCCTGGCGCGATTTTTGTTTTCGACGAATCAGTCAAATTTTAGCCGATTTCGACACAATTGCTAAAAATGACGAAATTAACCCCGACGCTATTTTTATTTCCGATCAATCGGTCAAATTTTAGCCGATTCCGACACCGTCGCGAAAAATGACGAAATTGCCCTCGGCGCGATTTTTGCTTTCGATCAATCCGTTGAATTTTAGCCGATTCTGACACCGTCGCGAAAAATGACGAAATTGCCCCCGCCGCGATTTTCGTTTCCGACGAATCTGTCAAATTTTAGCCGATTCTGACACCTTCGGAAAAAAATGACGAAATTGCCTACGATGCGATTTTTTTTTCCGATCAAACAATCGAATTTTGGCCGATTCCGACAACGTCGCGAAAAATTACGAAATTGCCCCCAGCGCGATTTTAGTTTCCGATCAATCCGTCAAATTTTGACCGATTCTGACACCGTCGCGAAAATGACGAAATTGCCCGACGCTATTTTTGTTTCCGATCAATCGGTCAAACTTTAGCTGATTCCGACACTGTCGCGAAAAATGACGAAATTGCCCTCGGCGCGATTTTTGTTTCCGATCAATCGGTCAAATTTTAGCCGTTTCCGACACCGTCGCGAAAAATGACACAATTCCCCAGGCGCGATTTTGGTTTCCGATCAATCTGTCAAATTTTAGCCAATTCGGACACCGTCCTGAAAAATGACGAAATTGCCCCGAAGCGATTTTTGTTTCCGTTCAATCTGTAAAATTTTTGCCATTCCGACACCGTAGCGAAAAATGACGAAATTTCCCCCTGTGCGATTTTTGTTTCTGATCAATCGGTCAAATTTTAGCCGATTCCGACACCGTCGAGAAAAATGACGAATTGCCCCTGGCGCGATTTTTGTTTTCCGACGAATCTGTCAAATTTTAACCGATTTCGACACCATCGCGAAAATTGACGAAATTGCCCCCGGCGCGATTTTTGTTTCCGATCGATCAATCAAATTTTGGCAGGTTCTGACACCGTCGTGAAAAATGAAGAAATTGCCCCCGGCGCGATTTTTGTTTCTGATCAATCCGTCAAATTTTAGCCGATTCCGACACCGTCGCAAAAAATGAAGAAATTGCCCCCGGCGCGATTTCTGTTTCCGATCAAATGGTCAAATTTTAGCTGATTCAGACACCCTCGCGAAAAATGACGAAATTGCCCCCGGCGTGATTTTTGTTTCCGATCAATCTATCAAATTTTAGCCCATTCCGACGCCGTGGCAAAAATGACGAAACTGCCGCCGGCGCGATTTTTGTTTCCGACGAATCTGTCAAATTTTAGCCGATTCCGACACCGTCACGAAAAATGACGAAATCTCCCCCAGCGCGATTTTTGTTTCCGATCAATCTATCAAATTTTAGCCCATTCCGACACCGTGGCGAAAAATGACGAAATTGCCCCCGGCGCGATTTTTGTTTCCGACGAATCTGTCAAATTTTAGTCGATTCCAACATCGTTGCTAAAAATGACGAAATCGCCCTCGGCGCGATTTTTGTTTCCGAAGAATCAGTCAAATTTTAGCCGATTCCAACACCGTCGCGAAAAATGTGGAAATTGCCCCCTGCGCGATTTTTGTTTCCGATCAATCAGTCAAATTTTAGGCGATTCCGACATCGTCGCGAAAAAGGACGAAATTGCACCTAGCGCGATTTTTGTTTTCGATCAATCGGTCAAATTTTAGCCGATTTCGACAACGTCGCGAAAAATTACGAAATTGCCCCCGGCGCGATTTTTGTTTCCGATCAAACGGTCAAATTTTAGCTGATTCCGACACCGTCATGAAAAATGACGAAATTGCCCTCGGCGCAATTTTTGTTTCCAATCAATCTATCAAATTTTAGCCCATTCCGACGCCGTGGCGAAAAATGACGTAACTGCCCCCGGCGCAATTTTTGTTTCCGACGAATCTGTCAAATTTTAGCCGATTCCGACACCGTCGCGAAAAATGACGAAATTGCCCCCAGCGCGATTTTTGTTTCCGATCAATCTATCAAATTTTAGCCCATTCCGACACCGTGGCGAAAAATGACGAAATTGCCCACGGCGCGATTTTTGTTTCTGACGAATCTGTCAAATTTTAGTCGATTCCAACATCGTCGCGAAAAATGACGAAATTGCCCTCGGCGCGATTTTTGTTTCCGAACAATCAGTCAAATTTGAGCCGATTCCAACACCGTCGCGAGAAATGTGGAAATTGCCCCCTGCGCGATTTTTGTTTCCGATCAATCGGTCAAATTTTAGCCGATTCCGACACCGTCGCGAAAAAGGACGAAATTGCACCTAGCGCGATTTTTGTTTCCGATCAATCGTTCAAATTTTAGTCGATTACGACACCGTCGCGAAAAATTACGAAATTACCCCCGGCGCGATTTTTGTTTCCGATCAATCCGTCAAATTTTAGCCGATTCCGATACCGTCGCGAAAAATGACGAAATTGCCCCCGACGCTATTTTTATTTCCGATCAATCGGTCAAATTTTAGCCGATTCCGACACCGTCGCGAAAAAGGACGAAATTGCACCTAGCGCGATTTTTGTTTCCGATCAATCCGTCAAATTTTAGCCGATTCCGATACCGTCGCGAAAAATGACGAAATTGCCCTCGGCGTGATTTTTGTTTCCGATCAATTGGGCAAATTTTAGCCGATTCCGACACCGTCGCGAAAAATGACGAAATTGCCCCCGGCACGATTTTTGTATCCGATCAATCTGTCAAATTTAGCCCATTCCGTCGACATCGCGAAAAATGACGAAATTGCCCCTGGCGCGATTTTTGTTTCCAATCAATCTATCAAATTTTAGCCCATTCCGACGCCGTGGCGAAAAATGACGAAATTGCCCCCGGCACGATTTTTGTATCCGATCAATCTGTCAAATTTAGCCCATTCCGTCGACATCGCGAAAAATGACGAAATTGCCCCTGGCGCAATTTTTGTTTCCAATCAATCTATCAAATTTTAGCCCATTCCGACGCCGTGGCGAAAAATGACGATACTGCCCCCGGCGCGATTTTTGTTTCCGACGAATCTGTCAAATTTTAGCCGATTCCGACACCGTCGCGAAAAATGACGAAATTGCCCGCAGCGCGATTTTTGTTTCCGATCAATCTATCAAATTTTAGCCCATTCGGACGCCGTGGCGAAAAATGACGAAACCGCCCCCGGCGCGATTTTTGTTTCCGATGAATCTGTCAAATTTTAGCCGATTCCGACACCGTCGCGAAAAATGACGAAATTGCCCCCGGCGCGATTTTTGTTTCCAATCAATCTATCAAATTTTAGCACATTCCGACGCCGTGGCGAAAAATGACGAAACTGCACCCGGCGCGATTTTTGTTTCCGACGAATCTGTCAAATTTTAGCCGATTCCGACACCGTCGCGAAAAATGACGCAATTCCCCAGGCGCGATTTTGGTTTCCGATCAATCTGTTAAATTTTAGCCAATTCGGACACCGTCGTGAAAAATGACGAAATTGCCCCAGAGAGATTTTTGTTTCCGTTGAATCTGTAAAATTTTTGCCCATTCCGACACCGTAGCGAAAAATGACGAAATTTCCCCCTGTGCGATTTTTGTTTCTGATCAATCGATCAAATTTTAGTCGATTCCGACACCGTCGAGAAAAATGACGAATTGCCACTGGCGCGATTTTTGTTTCCGACGAATCTGTCAAATTTTAACCGATTTCGACACCATCGCGAAAAATGACGAAATTGCCCCCGACGCGATTTTTGTTTCTGATCAATCCGTCAAATTTTAGCCGATTCCGACACCGTCGCAAAAAATGAAGAAATTGCACCCGGCGCGATTTTTGTTTCCGATCAAACGGTCAAATTTTAGCTGATTCCGACACCGTCGCGAAAAATGACGAAATTGCCCCCGGCGCGATTTTTGTTTCCGATCAAACGGTCAAATTTTAGCTGATTCCGACACCGTCGCGAAAAATGACGAAATTGCCCCCGGTGCGATTTTTGTTTCCTATCGATCAATCAAATTTTGGCAGGTTCTGACACCGTCGCAAAAAATGACGAAATTACCCCCGGCGAGATTTTTGTTTCTGATCAATCCGTCAAATTTTAGCCGATTCCGACACCGTCGCAAAAAATGACGAAATTGCCCCCGGCGAGATTTTTGTTTCCGATCAATCTATCAAATTTTAGCCCATTCCGACGCCGTGGCGAAAAATGACGAAACTGCCCCCGGCGCGATTTTTGTTTCCGACGAATTTGTCAAATTTTAGCCGATTCCGACACCGTCGCGAAAAATGATGAAATTGCCCCCAGCGCGATTTTTGTTTCCGATCAATCTATCAAATTTTAGCCCATTCCGACACCGTGGCGAAAAATGACAAA
>NW_019268203.1:0-4186 GCF_002742605.1 Olea europaea var. sylvestris
TTTCCGATCAACCGGTCAAATTTGAGCCAATTTCGACGTAGTCGCGAAAAATGACGAAATTACACCCGGCGCGGTTTTTGTTCACGATCAACCAGTCAGATTTGAGCCCATTCCGACAGAGTCGCGAAAAATGACGAAATTGCCCCCGGCGCGATTTTTGTTTCCGATCAACCTGTCAAATTTGAGCCCATTCCGACACAGTCGAGAAAAATGACGAAATTGCTCCCGGGGCGATTTTTGTTTCCGATCAACAAGTCAAATTTCAGTCAATTCCGACACAGTGGCGAAAAATGACGAAATTACACCCGGCGCGGTTTTTGTTCCCGATCAACCTGTCAAATTTGAGCCCATTCCGACACAGTCGAGAAAAATGACGAAATTGCTCCCGGGGCGATTTTTGTTTCCGATCAACAAGTCAAATTTCAGTCAATTCCGACACAGTGGCGAAAAATGACGAAATTACACCCGGCGCGGTTTTTGTTCCCGATCAACCTGTCAAATTTGAGCCCATTCCGACACAGTCGAGAAAAATGACGAAATTGCTCCCGGGGCGATTTTTGTTTCCGATCAACAAGTCAAATTTCAGCCAATTCTGACACAGTCGCAAAAAATGATGAAATTGCACCGGCGCGATTTTTGTTTCCGATAAACCTGTCAAATTTGAGCCCATTCCGATACAGTCGAGAAAAATGACGAAATTGCCCCCGGCGCGATTTTTATTTCCGATCAAACTACCAAATTTACGCCAATTCCGAGACAGTCGAGAAAAAATGACTAAATTGCCCCCGGCGCGATTTTTGTTTCCGATCAACAAGTCAAATTTCAGTCAATTCCGACACAGTGGCGAAAAATGACGAAATTACCGCCGACGCGATTTTTATTTTCGATCAAACTGCCAAATTTCAGCCAATTCCGACACAGTCGCGAAAAATGATGAAATTAAACCCGGCGCGATTTTTGTTCCCGATCAACCTGTCAAATTTCAGCACATTCCGACCCAGTCGAGAAAAATGACGAAATTCACAGTCGCGAAAAATGACGAACCTGTCAAATTTCAGCCAATTCCGACACAGTCGCGAAAAATGATGAAATTAAACCCGGCGCGATTTTTGTTCCCGATCAACCTGTCAAATTTCAGCACATTCCGACCCAGTCGAGAAAAATGACGAAATTCACAGTCGCGAAAAATGACGAACCTGTCAAATTTCAGCCAATTCCGACACAGTCGCGAAAAATGATGAAATTAAACCCGGCGCGATTTTTGTTCCCGATCAACCTGTCAAATTTCAGCACATTCCGACCCAGTCGAGAAAAATGACGAAATTCACAGTCGCGAAAAATGACGAACCTGTCAAATTTCAGCCAATTCCGACACAGTCGAGAAAAATGACGAAATTGCCCCCGGCGCGATTTTTGTTTCCGATCGACTTGTCAAATTTTAGCCAATTCCGATACAGTAGCGAAAAATGACGAAATTTCCCCGTCGCGATTTTTGTTTTCGATCAATCTGTCAAATTTGAGCCCATTCCGACACAGTCGAGAAAAATGACGAAATTGCCCTAGGCACGATTTTTATTTCAGATCAAACTGCCAAATTTTAGCCAATTCCGACACAGTCGAGAAAAATGACGAAATTGCCCCCGGGGCGATTTTTGTTTCCGATCAACAAGTCAAATTTCAGCCAATTCTGACCCAGTCGCAAAAAATGATGAAATTGCCCCGGCGCGATTTTTGTTCCCGATAAACCTGTCAAATTTGAGCCCATTCCGATACAGTCGAGAAAAATGACGAAATTGCCCCCAGCGCGATTTTTATTTCCGATCAAACTACCAAATTTCAGCCAATTCCGATACAGTCGAGAAAAAAATGACGAAATTGCCCCCGGCGCAATTTTTGTTTCCGAACAACAACTCAAATTTCAGCCAATTCCGACACAGTGGCGAAAAATGACGAAATTACACACGGCGCGGTTTTTGTTTCCGATCAACCGGTCAAATTTGAGCCAATTTCGACGTAGTCGCGAAAAATGACGAAATTACACCCGGCGCGGCTTTTGTTCCCGATCAACCTGTCAAATTTGAGCCCATTCTGACACAGTCGCGAAAAATGACGAAATTGCCCCCGGCGCGATTTTTGTTTCCGATCAACCTGTCAAATTTGAGCCCATTCCGACACAGTCGAGAAAAATGACGAAATTGCCCCCGGCGCGATTTTTGTTTCCGATCAACTTGTCAAATTTTAGCCAATTCCGACACAGTAGCGACTAATGACGAAATTTCGCCGGCGCAATTTTTGTTTTCGATCAATCTGTCAAATTTGAGCCCATTCCGACACAGTCGAGAAAAATGACGAAATTGCCCCCGACGCGATTTTTATTTCAGATCAAACTGCCAAATTTCAACCAATTCTGACAAGGCCGAGAAAAATGACGAAATTGCCCCCGGGGCGGCTTTTGTTTCCGATCAACAAATCAAATTTCAGCCAATTCCGATACAGTCGCAAAAAGTGATGAAATTGCCCCGGCGCGATTTTTGTTCCCGATAAACCTGTCAAATTTGAGCCCATTCCGACACAGTTGAGAAAAATAAAGCAATTGCCCCCGGCGCGATTTTTATTTCTGATCAAACTGCCAAATTTCAGCCAATTCCGACACAGTTGAGAAAAATGACGAAATTACCCCCGGGGCGATTTTTGTTTCCGATCAACAAGTCAAATTTCAGCCAATTCTGACCCAGTCGCAAAAAATGATGAAATTGCCCCGGAGCGATTTTTGTTCCCGATAAACCTGTCAAATTTGAGCCCATTCCGACGCAGTCGAGAAAAATGACGAAATTGCACCCGGGGAGATTTTTATTTCCGATCAAACTGCCAAATTTCAGTCAATTCCGAGACAGTCAAGAAAAATGACGAAATTGTCCCCGGCGCGGTTTTTATTTCCGATCAACAAGTCAAATTTCAGCCAATTCCGACACAGTGGCGAAAAATGACGAAATTACACACGGCGCGGTTTTGTTCCCGATCAACCTGTCAAATTTGAGGCCATTCCGACACAATAGAGAAAAATGACGAAATTGCCGCCGACGCGATTTTTATTTTCGATCAAACTGCCAAATTTCAGCCAGTTTCGACGTAGTCGCGAAAAATGACGAAATTACACCCGGCGCGGTTTTTGTTCCCGATCAACCTGTCAAATTTGAGCCCATTCCGACACAGTCGAGAAAAATGACGAAATTACACCCGGCGCGGTTTTTGTTCCCGATCAACCTGTCAAATTTGAGCCCATTCCGACACAGTCGAGAAAAATGACGAAATTACACCCGGCGCGGTTTTTGTTCCCGATCAACCTGTCAAATTTGAGCCCATTCCGACACAGTCGAGAAAAATGACGAAATTACACCCGGCGCGGTTTTTGTTCCCGATCAACCTGTCAAATTTGAGCCCATTCCGACACAGTCGAGAAAAATGACGAAATTGCCCCCGGCGCGATTTTTATTTCAGATCAAACTGCCAAATTTCAGCCAATTCTGACACAGTCGAGAAAAATGACGAAATTGCCCCCTGGGCGGCTTTAGTTTCCGATCAACAAAGCAAATTTCAGCCAATTCCGATACAGTCGCAAAAAATGATGAAATTGCCCCGGCGCGATTTTTGTTTCCGATAAACCGGTCAAATTTGAGCCCATTCCGACACAGTCGAGAAAAATGACGAAATTGCCCCCGGCGCGATTTTTGTTTCCGATAAACCTGTCAAATTTGAGCCCATTCCGACACAGTCGAGAAAAATGACGAAATTGCCCCCGGCCCGATTTTTATTTTCGATCAAACTGCCAAATTTCGGCCAATTTCGAGACAGTCGAGAAAAATGACGAAATTGCCCCCGGCGCGATTTTTGTTTCCGATCAACAAGTCAAATTTCAGCCAAATTCTTACACAGTGGCGAAAAATGACGAAATTACACCCGGTGCGGTTTTTGTTTCCGATCAACCTGTCAAATTTGAGCCAATTCCGACACAATCGAGAAAAATGACGAAATTGCCCCCGACGCGATTTTTGTTTCCGATCAACTTGTCAAATTTCAGCCAATACCGACACAGTAGCGAAAAATGACGAAATTTCCCCGGCATGATTTTTGTTTTCAATCAATCTGTCAAATTTGAGCCCATTCCGACACAGTCGAGAAAAATGAC
>NW_019268203.1:4394-4660 GCF_002742605.1 Olea europaea var. sylvestris
GCGATTTTTGTTCCCGATAAACCTGTCAAATTTGAGCCCATTCCGATACAGTCGAGAAAAATGACGAAATTGCCCCCAGCGCGATTTTTATTTCTGATCAAACTACCAAATTACAGCCAATTCCGATACAGTCGAGAAAAAATGACGAAATTGCCCCCGGCGCAATTTTTGTTTCCGATCAAAAAGTCAAATTTCAGCCAATTCCGACACAGTGGCGAAAAATGACGAAATTACACACGACGCGGTTTTTGTTCCCGATCAACCTG
>NW_019268203.1:4894-5021 GCF_002742605.1 Olea europaea var. sylvestris
GAAATTACACCCGGCGCGGTTTTTGTTCCCGATCAACCAGTCAGATTTGAGCCCATTCCGACACAGTCGCGAAAAATGACGAAATTGCCCACGGCGCGATTTTTGTTTCCGATCAACCTGTCAAATT
>NW_019268204.1:0-5020 GCF_002742605.1 Olea europaea var. sylvestris
GGGGCAATTTCGTCATTTTTCGCGACAGTGTCGGAATGGGCTCAAATTTGACAGGTTGATCGGAAACAAAAATCGCGCCAGAGAAAATTTCGTCATTTTTCGCGATCGAGTTGGAATGGGCTCAAATTTGAGAAGTTGATCGGAAAAAAAAATCGATTCGGGGAGAATTTCGTCATTTTTCGCGACGATGTCGGAATGGGCTGAAATTTGACAGGTTGATCAGAAACAAAAATCGCGCCGGAGAAAATTTCGTCATTTTTCGCGACGGTGTCGGAATGGGCTCAAATTTGACAGGTTGATCGGAAACAAAAATTTATTCGGGGACAACTTCGTCATTTTCCGCGACGGTGTTGGAATGGGCTAAAATTTGACAGGTTGATTGGAAATAAAAATCGCGCCGGGGCAATTCGTCATTTTTTGCGACGGAGTCGGAATGAGCTCAAATTTGAAAGGTTGATCGGGATCAAAAATCACGCCAGGGGAAATTTCGTCATTTTTCGCGACATTGTCGGAATGGGCTTAAATTTGACAGGGTGATCGGAATCAAAAATCGCGCTTGGGACGATTTCGTCATTTTTCGCGAACGAGTCGGAATGGGCTCAAATTTGATGGGTTGATCGGAAACAAAAATCGATCCGGGGGGAATTTCGTCATTTTACGCGACGGAGTCGGAATGGGCTCAAATTTGACAGGTTGATCGGGAACAAAAATCTCGCCGGGGGCAATTTCATCATTTTTCGTGACGGTGTCGGAATGGGCTCAAATTTGAGAGGTTGATCGGAAACAAAAATTTATTCGTGGGCAATTTCGTCATTTTTCGCGACGGTGTTGGAATGGGCTAAAATTTGACAGGTTGATCGGAAAAAAAAATCGCGCCGGGGCAATTTGTCATTTTTCGCGACGGAGTCGGAATGGGCTCAAATTTGACAGGTTGATCAGGATCAAAAATCACGCCAGGGGCAATTTCATCATTTTTCCCGACAGTGTCGGAATGGGCTCAAATTTGACAGGTTGATCGGAAACAAAAATCGCGCCAGGGGCAATTTCGTCATTTTTCGCGTCGGAGTCGGAATGGGCTCAAATTTAACAAGTTGATCGGAAACAAAAATCATCCCTGGGGCAATTTCGTCATTTTTAAGAAGGTGTCGGAATGGGCTCAAATTTGACAGATTGATCGGAAACAAAAATCGATCCGGGGAGAATTTCGTCATTTTTCGCGACGGAGTCGGAATGTGCTCAAATTTGACAGGTTGATCGAGAACAAAAATCTCGTCGGGGGCAATTTCGTCATTTTTCGGGACGGTGTCGGAATGGGCTCAAATTTGACAGCTTGATCGGAAACAGAAATCGATCCGGGGGCAATTTCGTCATTTTTCGCGACGGAGTCAGAATGGGCTCAAATTTGACAGGTTGATCAGAAACAAAAATCGCGGCAGGGGTAATTTCGTCATATTTCGCGACAGTGTTGGATTGGGCTCAAATTTGACAGGTTGATCGGAAACAAAAATCGCGCCGGGGAAATTTCATCATTTTTCGCGACGGTGTTGGAATGGGCTCAAATTTGACAGGTTGGCCGGGAACAAAAACCGTGCCAGGGGCAATTTCGTCATTTTTCGCGACGGAGTTGGAATGGGCTCAAATTTGATTGGTTGATCGGAAATAAAAATCTGGCCAGGGCCAATTTCTTCATTTTTTGCGACTGTGTAGGAATGGGCTAAAATTTGACAGGTTGATCGGAAACAAATATCGGGCCGGGGGCAATTTCATCATTTTTCGCGACGGAGTCGAAATGGGCTCAAATTTGACTGGTTGACCGGGAACAAAAACCTCGTCGGGGGCAATTTCGTCATTTTTCGCGACGGTGTCGGAATGGGCTCAAATTTGACAGGTTGATCGGAAACGAAATCGCGCAGGCTGCAATTTCGTCATTTTTCTCGACCGAGTCGTAATGGGCTCAAATTTGACAGGTTGATTGGAAACAAAAACCACGCCAGGGTCAATTTCGTCATTTTTACGAATGTGTCGGAATGGGCTCAAATTTGAGAGGTTGATCGGAAACAAAAATCGCATTGGGGTTCGTCATTTTTCGTGACGAAGTCGGAATGGGCTCAAATTTGACAGGTTGACCGGGAACAAAAACCTCGTCGGGGGCAATTTCGTCATTTTTCGCGACGGTGTCAGAATGGGCTCAAATTTGACAGGTTGATCGGAAACAAAAATTGATCCGGGGGAAATTTAATCATTTTTCGCGACGGAGTCGGAATGGGCCCAAATTTGACAGGTTGACCGGGAACAAAAACCTTGTCGGGGGCAATTTCGTCATTTTTCGCGAAGGTGTCGGAATGGGCCCAAATTCGACAGGTTGATCGGAAACAAAAATCGCGTCGGGGGCAAGTTCGTCATTTTTCGCGATCGAGTCGGAATGGGCTCAAATTTGACAAGTTGATCGGAAACAAAAATCGATCCGGGGGAAATTTCGTCATTTTTCGCGACGGAGTCGGAATGGGCTTAAATTTGACAGGTTGATCGGGAACAAAAATCTCGCCGAGGGCAATTTCATCATTTCTCGCGACGGCGTCGGAATGGGCTCAAATTTGGCAGGTTGATCTGAAACAAAAATTTATTCGGGGGCAACTTCGTCATTTTTCGCGACGGTGTTGGAATGGGCTAAAATTTGATAGGTTGATCGGAAATAAAAATCTTGCCGGGGCAATTCGTCATTTTTCTTGACGGAGTCGGAATGGGCTAAAATTTGACTGGTTGATCGGGATAAAAAATCACGCCAGGGGCAATTTTCTTCATTTTTCGCGACAGTGTCGAAATGGGCTAAAATTTGACAGGTTGATCGGAAACAAAAACCGCCCCAGGGGCAATTTCGTCATTTTTCGTGACGGAGTCTGAATGGGCTCAAATTTAACAGCTTGATCGGAAACAAAAACCATGCCTGGGGCAATTTCGTCATTTTTACGAAGGTGTCGGAATGGTCTCAAATTTGACAGGTTGATCGGAAACAAAAATCGATCCAGGGAGAATTTCGTCATTTTTCGCGACGGAGTCGGAATGGGCTCAAATTTGACAGGTTGACTGGGAACAAAAATCTCGTCGAGGGCAATTTCGTCATTTTTCGGGACGGTGTCGGAATGGGCTCAAATTTGACAGCTTGATCGGAAACAAAAATCGATCCGGGGGCAATTTCGTCATTTTTCGTGATGGAGTCGGAATGGGCTCAAATTTGACGGGTTGATCAGAAACAAAAATCGCGGCAGGGACAATTTCGTCATATTTCGCGACGGTGTTGGATTGGGCTCAAATTTGACAGGTTGATCGGAAACAAAAATCGCGCCGGGGAAATTTCGTCGTTTTTCGCGACGGTGTTGGAATGGGCTCAAATTTGACAGGTTGATCGGGAACAAAAACCGTGCCAGGAGCAATTTCGTCATTTTTCGCGACGGAGTTGGAATGGGCTCAAATTTGACAGGTTGATCAGAAATAAAAATCTGGCCAGGGGCAATTTCGTCATTTTTTTGACTGTGTAGGAATGGGCTAAAATTTGACTGGTTGATCGGAAACAAAAATCGGGCCGAGGGCAATTTCATCATTTTTCGTGACGGAGTCGGAATGGGCTCCAATTTGACAGGTTGATCGGGAACAAAAACCTCGTCGGGGTTTTTGTCATTTTTCGCGCCGGTGTCGAATGGGCTCAAATTTGACAGGTTGATCGGAAACGAAATCGCGCCGGGGGCAATTTCGTCATTTTTTGCGATCGAGACGGAATGGGCTCAAATTTGACAGGTTGATTGGAAACAAAAACCACGCCAGGGTCAATTTCGTAATTTTTACGAATGTGTCGGAATGGGCTCAAATTTGAGAGGTTGATCGAAAACAAAAATCGCACAGGGGCAATTTCGTCATTTTTCGTGACAGAGTCGGAATGTGCTCAAATTTGACAGGTTGACCAGGAACAAAAACCTCGCCGGGGGCAATTTCGTCATTTTTTGCGACGGTGTCAGAATGGGCTCAAATTTGACAGGTTGATCGGGATCAAAAATCTCGCCTGGGGCAATTTCGTCAATTTTCGCGACTATGTCCGAATGGACTCAAATTTAACAGGGTGATCGGAAACAAAAACCTCGTCGGGGGCAATTTCATCATTTTTCGCGACTGAGTCGGACTGGACTCAAATTTGACAGGTTGATCGGAAACAAAAATCGATCCGGGGGGAATTTCGTCATTTTTCGCCACGGAGTGGGAATGGGCTCAAATTTGACAGGTTGATCTGGAACAAAAATTGATCCGGGGGAAATTTCGTTATTTTTCGCGACGGTGTCTGAATGGGCTCAAATTTGACTGGTTGATCGGGAACAAAAATTTATTCGGGGGCAATTTCGCCATTTTTCGCGACGGTGTTGGAATGGGCTAAAATTTGACAGGTTGATCGGAAATAAAAATCGCGCCGGGGCAATTCGTCATTTTTCGCGACGGAGTCGGAATGGGCTCAAATTTGATAGGTTGATCGGGATCAAAAATAACGCAAGGGGCAATTCCGTCATTTTTCGCGACAGTGTCGGAATGGGCTCAAATTTGACAGGTTGATCGGAAACAAAAACCGCGCCAGGGGCAATTTCGTCATTTTTCGCGACGGAGTCGGAATGGGCTCAAATTTAAAAGGTTGATCGGAAACAAAAACCATGCCTGGGGCAATTTCGTCATTTTTACGAAGGTGTTGGATGGGCTCGAATTTTACAGGTTGATCGGAAACAAAAATCGATCCAGGGAGAATATCGTCATTTTTCGCGACGGAGTCGGAATGGGCTCAAATTTGACAGGTTGACCGGGAACAAAAATCTCGTCGGGGGCAATTTCGTCATTTTTCGGGACGGTGTCGGAATGGTCTCAAATTTGACAGCTTGATCGGAAACAAAAATCGATCCGTGGGCAATTTCGTCATTTTTCGCGATGGAGTCGGAATGACTCAAATTTGACAGGTTGATCAGAAACAAAAACCACGACAGGGGCAATT
>NW_019268205.1:0-5017 GCF_002742605.1 Olea europaea var. sylvestris
TTTTTTGAAAGAATGATCACTTGCATATTTGGAGCGCTTGCATTGTAGGCGTTCGAAGAATTAAGCGTAACTTTTGCACACGGTGTCCGTTTTGGGCCCAAAAGTACTTTTTGTAAATGTGGCGACCGTTTTGGATTGAACTCACGACTTCATTGTGACGTATGAGGGATTTAGGCCATTTTTCGAAAGAATGAGCACTTGCATATAGGGGGCGCTTGGATTGTCGGCGTACGAAGAATTGAGCGTAACTTTTGTACACGGCGTCCGTTTTGGGCCCGAAGTACTTTTTGGATATGTAGCGACCGTTTTGGATTGGACTCACTACTTCGTCGTGATGTATGAGGGATTTCGGCCATTTTTCGAAAGAATGAGCACTTTTATATTTGGAAGGCATGGATTGTCGGTGTACGAAGAATTGAGCGTAACTTTTTCACACGGTGTCCTTTTTCGGCCCATAAATTCTTTTTGGAAATGTAGCGACCGTTTTGGATTGAACTCACTACTTCGTCGTGACGTTTGAGGGATTTTGCCCATTTTTCGAAAGAATGAGCACTTTTATATTTGGAAGGCATGGATTGTCGGCGTACGAAGAATTGAGCGTAACTTTTGCACACGGTGTCCGTTTTGGGCCCATAAGTACTTTTTGGAAATGTATCGACCATTTTGGATTGAACTCACTACTTCATCGTGACGTATCAGGGATTTCGCCCATTTTTGAGCGCTTTCATATTTGGAAGGCATTGATTGTCGGCGTTCGAAGAATTGAGCGCAACTTTTGCACACGGTGTTCGTTTTGGGCCCATAAGTACTATCTGGAAATATAGCGATCGTTTTCGATTGAACTCACGACTTCATCGTGACGTATGAGGGATTTCGCCCATTTTTCGAAAGAATGAGTACTTTTATATTTGGAAGGCATCGATTGTCGGCGTTCGAAGAATTGAGCGCAACTTTTGCACACGGTGTTCGTTTTCGGCCCATAAGTACTTTTTGGAAATGTAGCGATCATTTTGTATTGAACTCACCACTTCGTCGTGACGTCTGAGGGATTTCGGCCATTTTTCGAAAGAATGAGTACTTTTATATTTGGAAGGCATCGATTGTCGGCGTTCGAAGAATTGAGCGCAACTTTTGCACACGGTGTTCGTTTTCGGCCCATAAGTACTTTTTGGAAATGTAGCGATCATTTTGTATTGAACTCACCACTTCGTCGTGACGTCTGAGGGATTTCGGCCATTTTTCGAAAGAATGAGTACTTTTATATTTGGAAGGCATCGATTGTCGGCGTTCGAAGAATTGAGCGCAACTTTTGCACACGGTGTTCGTTTTCGGCCCATAAGTACTTTTTGGAAATGTAGCGACCGTTTTGGATTGAACTCACCACTTCGTCGTGACGTATCAGGGATTTTGCCCATTTTTCGAAAGAATGAGCGCTTTTATATTTTGAAGGCATCGATTCTCGGCGTTCGAAGAATTGAGCGTAACTTTTGCACACGGTGTCTGTTTTGGGCCCATAAGTACTTTTTGGAAATGTAGCGACCGTTTTGGATTGAACTCACCACTTCGTCGTGACGTATCAGCGATTTCACCCATTTTTCGAAAGAATGAGCACTTTTATATTTGGAAGGCATTGATTGTCGGCGTTCGAAGAATTGAGCGTAACTTTTGCACACGGTGTCCTTTTTGGGCCCATAAGTACTTTTTTGAAATGTAGCGACCGTTTTGGATTGAACTCACTACTTCGTCGTGACGTATCAGGGATTTTACCCATTTTTCGAAAGAATGAGCACTTTTATATTTGGAAGGCATGGATTGTCGGCGTACGAAGAATTGAGCGTAACTTTTGCACACGGTGTCCGTTTTGGGCCCATAAGTACTTTTTGGAAATGTAGCGACCGTTTTGGATTGAACTCACCACTTCGTCGTGACGTATGAGGGATTTTGGCCATTTTTCGAAAGAATGAGCACTTGCCTATTTGGAGCACTTGTATTGTAGGCCTTCGAAGAATTGAACTTAACTTTTGCACACGGTGTCCGTTTTCGGCCCATAAGTACTTTTTGGAAATGTAGCGACCGTTTTGGATTGAACTCACTACTTCGTCGTGATGTATGAGGGATTTCGGTCTTTTTTCGAAAGAATGACCACTTTTATATTTGGAAGGCATCGATTGTCGGCGTTCAAAGAATTGAGCATAACTTTTGCACACGGTGTCCGTTTTCGGCCCATAAGTACTTTTTGGAAATGTAGCGAACGTTTTGGATTGAACTCACCACTTCGTCGTGATGTATGAGGGATTTCGGTCATTTTTCGAAAGAATGAGCACTTTTATATTTGGAAGGCATGGATTGTCGGCGTACGAAGAATTGAGCGTAACTTTTGCACACGGTGTCCGTTTTCAGCCCATAAGTACTTTTTGAAAATGTAGCGACTGTTTTGGATTGAAGTCACTACTTCATCCTGACAATTTTTTGAAAGAATGAGCACTTTTAAATTTTGGAAGGCATGGATTGTCGGCGTACGAAGAATTGAGCGTAATTTTTGCACACGGTGTCCGTTTTGGGCCCATAAGTAATTTTTGAAAATGTAGCAACCGTTTTGGATTGAACTCGCTACTTCATCGTGACGTATGAGGGATTTTGGCCATTTTTTGAAAGAATGAGCACTTGCATATTTGGAGCGCTTGCATTGTAGGCGTTCGAAGAATTGAGCGTAACTTTTGCACACGGTGTCCGTTTTCGGCCCATAAGTACTTTTTGGAAATGTAGCGTCCATTTTGGATTGAACTCACTACTTCGTCGTGATGTATGAGGGATTTCGGCCATTTTTTGAAAGAATGAGTACTTTTATATTTGGAAGGCATGGATTGTCGGCGTACGAAGAATTGAGCGTAACTTTTGCACACGGTGTCCGTTTTCGGCCCATAAGTACTTTTTGGAAATGTGGCGACCGTTTTGGATTGAACTCACGACTTCATTGTGACGTATGAGGGATTTAGGCCATTTTTCGAAAGAATGAGCACTTGTATATAGGGGGCGCTTGGATTGTCGGCGTACGAAGAATTGAGCGTAACTTTTGTACACGGCGTCCGTTTTGGGCCCGTAAGTACTTTTTGGATATGTAGCGACCATTTTGGATTGAACTCACTACTTCGTCGTGATGTATGAGGGATTTCGGCCATTTTTTGAAAGAATGAGTACTTTTATATTTGGAAGGCATGGATTGTCGGCGTACAAAGAATTGAGCGTAACTTTTTCACACGACGTCCGTTTTTGGCCCATAAGTACTTTTTGGAAATGTAGCGACCGTTTTGGATTGAACTCACTACTTCGTCGTGACATATGAGGGATTTCGCCATTTTTTCGAAAGAATGAGCACTTTTATATTTGGAAGGCATCGCTTGTCGGCGTTCAAAGAATTGAGCGTAACTTTTGCACACGGTATCCGTTTTAGGCCCATAAGTACTTTTTGGAAATGTATCGACTGTTTTGGATTGAACTCACTACTTCGTCGTGACGTATCAGGGATTTCACCCATTTTTCGAAAGAATGAGCACTTTCATATTTGGAAGGCATCGATTGTCGGCGTTCGAAGAATTGAGCGCAACCTTTGCACACGGTGTCCGTTTTGGGCCCATAAGTACTATCTGGAAATATAGCGATCGTTTTTGATTGAACTCACGACTTCATCGTGACGTATGAGAGATTTTAGCCATTTTTCGAAAGAATGAGCACTTTTATATTTGGAAGGCATGGATTGTCGGCGTACGAAGAATTGAGCGTAACTGTTGCGTACGGTATCCGTTTTGGGCCCATAAGTACTTTTTGGAAATGTAGCGACCGTTTTGGATTGAACTCACCACTTCGTCGTGACGTATGAGGAATTTCAGCCATTTTTCGAAAGAATGAGCACTTTTATATTTGGAAGGCATGGATTGTCGGCGTTCGAAGAGTTGAGCGTAACTTTTGCACACGGTGTCCTTTTTCGGCCCATAAGTACTTTTTGGAAATGTAGCGACCATTTTGGATTGAAATCACCACTTCGTCTTGACGTATGAGGGATTTCGGACATTTTTCGAAAGAATGAGCCCTTGCATATTTGGAGCGCTTGGATTGTCGGCGTTCAAAGAATTGAGCGTAACTTTTGCACACAGTGTCCGTTTTGGGCCCATAAGTACTTTCTGGAAATGTAGCGACCGTTTTGGATTGAACTCCAACTTCGTAGTGACGTATGAGGGATTTCGCCCATTTTCCGAAAGAATGAGCACTTTTATATTTGGAAGGCATGGATTGTCGGCGTTCGAAGAATTGAGCGTAACTTTTGCACACGGTGTCCGTTTTGGGCCCATAAGTACTTTTTGGAAATGTAGCGACCGTTTTGGATTGAACTCACCACTTCGTTGTGACGTATAGGGGACTTTGGCCATTTTTCGAAAGAATGAGCACTTGCATATTTGGAGCGCTTGTATTGTCGTTGTTCGAAGAATTGAGCGTAACTTTTGCGCACGGTGTCCGTTTTGGGGCCATAAGTACTATCTGGAAATGTAGCGATCATTTTCGATTGAACTCACGACTTCGTCGTGACGTATGAGGGATTTTAGCCATTTTTCAAAAGAATGAGCACTTTTATATTTGGAAGGAATGGATTTTCGGCGTACGAAGAATTGAGCGTAACATTTGCACACGGTGTCCGTTTTGGGCCCGTAAGTACTTTTTGGAAATGTAGCGACCGTTTTGGATTGAACTCACCACTTCATCGTGACGTATGAGGGATTTTGGCCATTTTTCGAAAGAATGAGCACTTGCATGTTTGGAGCGCTTGTATTGTAGGCGTTCGAAGAATTGAGCGTAACTTTTGCACACGTTGTCCGTTTTCGGCCCATAAGTACTTTATGGAAATGTAGTGACCGTTTTGGATTGAACTCACTACTTCGTCGTGATGTATGAGGGATTTCGGCTATTTTTCGAAAGAATGAGCACTTTTATATTTGGAAGGCATCGATTGTCGGCGTTCGAAGAA